>NC_064810.1:93026410-93310665 GCF_023721935.1 Panthera uncia
ATATATATGTGTGTATATATATATATATATATATATATATATATAGTTTATTCAACCAGTTGTTTACTGATAGACATTTGAATTGTTTCCAAACTTTTGCTACTATAATTAGTGCTGCAGTGAAAAGCCTCTTATCTTTGCCATTAAATCTTTGGAGTGGATCCCAAGAAGTGACACTCTTAGGTCAAAAGATAAATGAATGTGTAATTTCAATATATATTGCCAAATTTCCCCCCATGCGGTTTGTACCATTTTATACCCCCTGCTCACACACACTATCCTCTCTACCAGCAGTGTATGAAAATGCCCATTTTCCCATGGACTTAGCAACAGATTATGTTGTCCATTTTGTTTTTTTTGGTCTATCTGATAAGTGAGACATTGTTTTCAGGATAGTTTAAATTTTCATTTATCTTATGAGTGAGGATAAATGCCACTTAATAAGTTAATAAAGGACCATTTGCATTTCTTTTTCTGTGGGACGCCTGTTTGTTATCTCTAGGGCATACATAGGATTCTTGGTCTTTTTATTTTTTATTTTTAGGCACTCCCGGTATATTAAGGCTATTAAACTCTTGTCTGTGATGTATGTTGCACAGTTTCTTTTCAGTTTGTCATTTGTTTTTTCCCCATACTTATGGTGTTTGCTTTTGTCTTGTTGCTTTAGAAGCATTATTTTTATTTTTATGTAATTAAATCTATTAATCTTTTACTGATTATTACTTCAGGATTTTGAGCCATGGTTGGAAAAGTTTTCCCATTTTTAAGTTGCAGAAGAATTCATGTTTTCTTCTAATGCTGGTATGGTTTCATTTTTAAACTTTAAGTCTATGTTCTATTTTGAATTTATCCTGGTTTACAATTTGAAAAGTAAATCCAATGTAACCTTTCTTTTTCCCATGTGGCTACCCACTTACACGGTTACCCCTGATTACAAAGTACTCAGGAAGTCTGGATTAGCATTGATTTTCCTACTTGTCTGGAAATCCCTTCCGTGGTGCTGCTGAGGTGGTTGCAACTGTCTACATTTACAGCCTTAGTGTGCGTGGATGATATAAATGCCAGAAGGGCCACTTTTAAATACAGTGGTGCCATTTGTAAAGGGCTTTCTCTTCCTCTTTTTTGATCCATCACCATACCTGTGTGGCAGAATATTATCTTCCCCATTTTGCATATGAGGAAACTGAGTCTCGGATGAACTGTCTGGCCCAGGATCACGCTGTGCCATCCACCTCTCAGTCCTGACTCAGTGCTTCCCCTGCCCTGGGGTGGGGCCACTTCCTCCCTGCACAAGGACTTGGTCAGGCATGGGGCGGTGGAGGAGCACTGATCTGGGGGTTGAGAGCTCTGCCTTGCTGGCTACTGGCTATGCAACCTCAGACAACCCCTCTTTGCCACCTGAGTCTCCGCATCTGTGTGTAAAGAAGTGGTTGTAAATAGGCCGGCATTTCTCAGTTTAGTAACCCCGCCTCCTTTTGAGGAACACAGACCCGTCCTGTTGCCTTGCTCAGGTCTGACTGCCCTCCCCACCATATGGCTGATGCCTAAATATCCACACCAACCAAGGTTTTTTGGTATTTTTTTTAAGTTTATTTATTTATTTTGAGAGAGAGAAAGAGCGAGTGCGTGCGTGTGTGTACACGCAAGCAGAGGAGGGAGGGGCAGAGAGAGAGAGAGAGAGAGAGAGAGAGAGAGAGAATGAATCTTAAGCAGGCTCCACACTCAGCACGGAGACCAACACTGGGCTTGTTCCCACGACCCTGGGACTATGGACGGATATCAAGAGTTGGTTACTCAACCCGCTGAGCCACCGAGGCGCCCCAGTTTTTTGGTGTGTCTATTCCAAAACACAACAAAGTAAGGTTCTTTAAATTTCCTAAATGTAAACTTACAATATTAAATAAGGTTTTTAAGACATGCATGCTCCTTGAAAGTAGCATATGTCCCCTCCCCCTAAGATGTGGTACTCTCTAAAGTTTTTCCCTGTCCTAGATTTTTGTGTGATTCAAAAAAACCAGACCTGGCAATCAGGATCTACTATCTCAATTATGATTGATTGGCTATGTTTTTCCCCCAAGGGAGGGATTCATTAACATGCAAATGTTCTTTCCCTCTTCTCCCGGAGGCAGAATGGTGAATTCCACAGATCCTAGGCATGTCACAAATGTCTGGTCATTGATTGCTATTTTGCCAGGCTCTGTCCTGATAGTTTATGGGTGACTTAGATGTGCTTTCTGTACCCAAAGAGCCTCAGTTTTAAGGGGGGCAGCAAACATAGGAACAAACAATTTAGGTAAGTGTGGTCAGTGCCATGATAGAGACATAACAAGGTGCTTTGGAAGCACCTATACCCTGCAGAGTGGGAAAGGTAATCCAGAAACGCCTTCTGGAGGAGGCCGCTGACCTTGAGCTGTCTTTAGGGAAGGATGGAAGTTAATGGGACAAAGAAGGAGAAAGGGATTCTAGGCACCAGTGGCCTTCTCTTTTACAATCTTTACACACTATATCTCATTTAATCTCTATAGCTATCCTGCAAATTGCTATTATTTCCCTTTCACAAATCAGAAAACCAAGGACTGAGAGTGCTAAACAGACTACCTACGGTCACACAGCTAATAAGTTCCAAACTGGAACTTAAACCCAGGCCCATTTGATTTCAATGCTCATGCTCTGTAAATGGCTCAGTGTCAAAAGGTTTCTAAACTTCTCTCGGCCAGGCAATCCTTTCTCAGAGTGATGCACATTCGACTGGCTCCATTCAGCTTCTTGGGAGAATCAAGCATTTTTTTTTTTCCTGCCTGAGACCCACCAATTGGCCTGATAGAGAGGTTGTCTGGCACACACCTTTGTTACAATAAAATCAATCATGGGAGCGGGCCCACTGCTTGGAAGGCACGGTATTGGAAGATTCCTTATTTCATCACCCTTATTCTTTTCATGCAGGCATGAAACAAGCTTTTACAATGGGACTTCTCTCCCTTTTCTCTCCCCTTCCAGCTGTGGTCCCCAAAACTGAGAACAAAACTAAAAATATGCCCATTTTCCAAAGCGAGGTGTTTACAGTCTCCTCAGAGCTTACAAAAGAGATGCCCCGGTTCCAGTTGTGTAAGCCTTAGTTCACTATCTGACTGCAGGACATGAGAAGCTGAAGACTCCAGGATGCTTGACTCATCCTTGAAAAATGAAGGCCTAAAGCAATGGCCGGAGCCGCTTACCTCCAACAGCAGAGTGATGAGAGGTGTGTTTTCACAAATGCGGGGTTATATAAGCAAGCATTTCCCCTGGACAGATACGGTCCGTGGGGAAAGACCCGGCCTGGCCCAAGTTTTTTTCCACCTTAGAGAACTACTTGGAAAAGAGATGGGACCTCAAAGGAAAAGAATCTGTGTAGAATGGGCCGCCAAATACTCAGGGGCTGCAGGTAGTAAGTGCAAAGTCTAGGAAAACGCATTGCGCAGGTCACAACTGTTGCAACTAAAGATTCTCACTGATAAATCTTTGAGAAATTCAGAAGTGTATCCTTCAAGAGAAAGAAAAAGGCTTAAACTTTCTTCTTGTCCAGATAGCCACACCACCAAACCATAGCTCTTAAGTCGGAACTTCTCTGCTCCTTCCTTTTTTCTGCAGCCCCCCTGCATTTTCAGGACAACCCTGGAGGAGCCAGAGGCAGCTACTAAAGTTGGGGGAGGGGCACACTTGGAGCCCCCTGGCACGCAAACTCATCCCACAACCTTTTCTCTTTGCTCAAGAAGCAACACAGGCGTCCTGACACTTTGACAGAATTTTCGGGTTACTTTTTTCCTTCCTCACTAGACTGTGAATACTCTGAGGTCAAATTGATCTCTGTGTGCATTTCTGGGTGAACTCATCTAATAGCAAAAGAATCCCAAGCCAATTAATTAACATGACTTCTTATTCATGAATGTGGAAGGATCAACCAAGTATCCCCCCAAATGAATAAAACAAATAACATCACAGAAAACCAGATGGGATGAGTACTTAGAAACAACTGACCCAGAAATGGAAATACAAGGAACACAAGAAAGTTTTCCTCCGCCTAAGGAAACTTGAATCCCCACACTGAAAGGGTCAACTGTAAGCCAGGCAGGATGCTCATGTGGAAAAGCTCATACTTAGACACATCCTGAAGAAATTTCAGAACTCTAAAGGATATAGAGAAAATCCTAAAAGCTTCCAGAGGGAAAACAAAACAGAAGAGTTCACCTACAAAGAAATTAACTTGAATGGGACCTACCCAGGGTTTCAGTAAGTTTAGCAGCAGGAATAATCTTAAACTGTATCCCTCATCAGCCATGAGAGTCCTTTGCTATTCCTGGTTTCATGTAATGACAAGACTAGACCAGATGATTTCTGGGGTCTTTTTTGGCTCGAATCTGCTTCCAATTCTTGTCCCTAAACTGCAAAGCTGATCTTGCCATTGGAGCTTACCCAATAAACCCCACAAAGCCACTTCACTCCATAATTCTACAATATGCACCACTGACTTTTTTTTTTTTTTTTACTGGCTTATGCTTTAAAGGAGCATGTGTAGGGGAGCCGGGGTGGCTCAGTCAGTTAAGCAACTGACTTCGGCTCAGGTCGTGATCTCACAGTTCATGGGTTCTAGCCCCACGTCAGGCTCTGTGCTGATGGTTGGAGCCTGCCCCACGTTCTGTGTCTCCCTCTCTCCCTGCCCCTCTCACACTCACACGCCGTCTCTCAAAATAAATAAATGTTTAAAAATAAAAAATAAATAAAATAAAATAAGTTCTTACTGAAAAGGGTGTACAGTGAAAAGTATATCTTCTCCCTGACCTCTCCCAACCAGTTTCTTCTCTCAGATGCAATAACTATTACCAGTATTTATCTGGAGCTTATTTTATTTTATTTTATTTTATTTTATTTTATTTTATTTTATTTTTAATGTTTATTTCTGAGAGAGAGAGAGAGAGAGACAGAGCATGAGTGGGGGAGGGGCAGAGAGAGAGGGGGACACAGAGTCTGAAGCAGGCTCCAGGCTCTGAGCTATCAGCACAGAGCCCGACGCAGGGCTCGAACTCACAGACTGCGAGATCATAACCTGAGCTCGTACTCACAGACTGCGAGATCATGACCTGAGTCGAAGCTGGACGCTCAACCGACTGAGCCACCCAGGCACCCCTGGAGCTAATTTTATACATGTGTAAGTATATATGCATTTACTTTCTGAACACATGCTAATTCATCCATTCAGTCTTCTTTCTTGAGAACAGAAATAGTGTTTTCAAGTATAGTTCTGTAAACAGAAAACGCACAGTAAATGTCTGTTGGATTAATCTACCAACAAACACTCGTGAGCACCATACAACGTTACAGAATTCTGAATAGATCATTCAGATCTTCTATTCCAGAGTTTATCGGACTGTGAAAAACAGAACTCTAGTTCCATGTGAATGTAATGTGTAGTACAACATCGACAAAACACATGGGGAAATGCTCAGTTAAACACAATTAAACAACGTTACCTCACATGGGGACTTTTCGGTCTTTGTGAACTTTCATTCATTGGTTTACAAAAATGTACAGCATTTCCTAAACATACTGCACGATAGAGCATTTTTACTTACCAACTCAAGAAAGCATATTGAGTCTTTAGTTCTATTTACTGGCTTCCAAAGAATGCAGTGGATAAAGAACATGTTAAATCATACCAGGAGGATTTAATCAATTAGCCATATCCAGAATGTGAGAAATTCTACAAGATAAGCTACCAGTTTCTTCAACAATAAAGAAGTAGCATTAACCAAAGGGGATAGGACTGTTGAGGGAATAAAAAGACTTAAGAGAAAAATCAATCAAATATAATGTGTAGACCTTTTTGGATTGTGATTCAAACAAATAAAATGTAAATGGACATTTTTGAGAAAGCAAAGAAAATTGAACATGAGCTGGGTATTAAAAATGTAAGCATTAACTACTTAAAATTTTTATCATTGTTAATTTCATTGGGTTTGAAAATGGTATTATGGTTATGTTTTTATCTGCTAACAGTGTCAACCCAAATAAAAAGGTAAACTGAGACAAGCTTAAATTACTAGTAATAGAGTTTATTCAGGCATAGCAGAGGAACTGGAATTTGAAAAATGTATGTTGTAGAAACTACAGCTGAGTCTGTTTGGGGTGGACTGTATTTATGAGCAGGGAGTGCAAAGAGGGTGGAGTCTAGCCAGAGTTCATGCAGTAAGTTCATTGGCTTGAGAAGGGGCAGGGTTTCTTGGTGGATGTTCATTGGTCAGGAGATAAGTTTGTGTTTTCTGTAAATCAGGTATTTACAGGAAATCAATCTCTCAGTTCTTAAGTTTTCTTTTCCTGAGGGTGTCTGCCTGAGATTCTCCATTTCATTTCCTCTGGTTCTATTTTAGATTGCAATTCTTTCAGGAAACATACATACTGAAATATTTCCAGGTAAAATGATAAAACTTCTAGGATTTTCTTTTAAATATATACTGGTAGTGCTTTTTTTCTCAGTATGAGTTTTTGTTACATGGATATGTTAACTTTGTAAACATTTCTTGTCCTTTACACATATGATTTGTGTACTTTTTGTGTATAAGTTCTACTTCAAAAATATTACAAAACATTTAATTTGTTGTATTTTTTAATTTACAAGTAATACAAACAGATGGTTAAAAATTCGGTTCTTACTTAAAAGGATATACAGTGAAAAGTATATCTTCTCCCTGACCCCTCCCGACCGGGTTTCTTCTCTCAGATGCAATAACTATTACCAGTATTTACCTGGAGCTAATTTTATACATGTATAAATATATGTGCAAGCATGGCTTGGAGATAAATCCATGTCAGTATACATAGATTTTCTAACTTTTAATAGTTCTATGTTATTTTACTGTAAGCATTATCATACTTAATTTGAGAAGTCACTAATACTGGACCTTATTAGGTGGCTTACAGTTTTTATGACTCTACATAGTGCTCGCATGACTGTCCTTACCCTCAGGTCTTAATATTTATGGGTTTTGAAATGTTAATAGATCTGGCCAAATTGTTCTCCAAGATGTTTGCACTAATTAACCTCGGTTTCCCCCACCAGTATATAATAGAGTGCTCAAGTTCACGATATACTGTTGCATACATAATAATGCCCTCAAGAGGGAGATATTTCCTAAACAAACTCACCTTTGATTGTAACAGTTCTTATTCGTATACCTTAAACAAGGAAGACGTGGTTTATTTACATATAAAATTAATACTGAGAAATGTCAACTGAAGTACTTCCAGAATAAACTGTTTTCCCTTCTAAATGGTGCGATAAATAAATATAAATTTCAGAAAAATAAAATCAGAAAGAAAACGGAATTATCCTTATTTAACAAGAAGGCTAATGAGGTAAACTGAAACTTTTGAAAGACTGGCTTTTTTACTTGGATGCCATTTCTCTCTGACTCTATTTTTAGTCCCTGGTTCCTCCTCTGCTAGATCTTGCTGTTGTTTGTTTTAAAAATGTATATGAGTTCAAGCCCCACATTGGGTGTGGAGATTACTTTAAAAAAAAAAATCTTAAAAAAATAAAATAAAAATCCATATAAACTTTATGTGGCAGACTTTTTCTTATTGACAGTGAAGCCTGTGTTTGGTTCAGGCTCAGTATTTAAGTGCTGAGCAGAGCCAGCAGCTGAGAAGGAACTTCTGGTGTGGGGTTAGTTTGTGGTCATCTGGGAAAAACAGTGGAGCAAAGGTGACTAGTCCTTGGAGAGAAGTAAGTGGCTGTTCAGGGGAAACTTTGTAACCTTTAGTGGCTTCTTTAGTAAGGATCTAAAGCTCTCTCCAGATAAAATGCACATGCGCAAGTAACAATATTTTGCATACAATTTTAGGGGAGGAAAAGTTCTTTCTTCCCTTCTAGGTTCTTTGGCTAGTCTAATACTTAAATTGACATAGGACAGGTTAACAAGAGAAAAAACAAATTTATTTTTTTCAACGTTTTTTTTTTTGTTTTTTTTTGTTTTTTTTTTTTTTTTAATTTATTTTTGGGACAGAGAGAGACAGAGCATGAACGGGGGAGGGGCAGAGAGAGAGGGAGACACAGAATCCGAAACAGGCTCCAGGCTCCGAGCCATCAGCCCAGAGCCTGACTCGGGGCTCGAACTCACAGACTGCGAGATCGTGACCTGGCTGAAGTCGGACGCCTAACCGACTGCGCCACCCAGGCGCCCCGAGAAAAAACAAATTTAATTTTGCATGGACAGGAGCCCCATGAAAATATGAAACTCAAAGAAGTGACGAAGGCAGGAAGCTTTTATGCCTTTTAGACAAGGAAACGATGAATTTATGAAGAATTGGCAAGCCAAAGGGGTTTGGGCCTCTGGTACTAAATTAGTTAAGTAACCAGTTTTGTTTATGCAGCCTTCTCAGCCCTAAACTCTGTCTCTGGGGATAAGGATCCCTTCTACCCTCCTGGTACAACAAAAGTGACTTACATATGGGGAATGTATTTCCTGCTTTCAGGAGACAGAGGAGATTCTGATTGCCCTTCTTGCCTTGGCTGTTCCCAAGTAATTTTAATTCAAAAAAATCATAATATAATATGCCAAAGAAGCATGTTTTGGGGTGGCACGTTATCACCCCTTCAAATCCGTATGTTTTATAAGCCCTTTCCGGCCCTTGGCCTAGAAGGCCTACACAAGAAACTACATATATATTATAAACATATATATATATATATATATATATATATATATATATATATAATTAGATATATAATATACATAATTATTTGTTGTTTATCTGAAATTGAAATTTACTTGGACATTCTGTATATATATATATACTTTCTATATACATTATATAACAAAATAGAATATGAAATATAAAAATACATTTATATTTCATAACCCAAATCTAAGGCAAGAGCAGATCTTGCAAAAACTATGACTATGCTACCTTTGGGTCCTATCTGGCTTCAAAAAGAAAAGAAAAGAAAAAGGAAAGGCACAGAAAAGCATCCACTGTGTGTGTGTGTGTGTGTGTGTGTGTGTGTGTGTATAGTGTATATACATTTTATAGTTTTACTAACCCTCGTGGAAATATTTCTAGCTTCATGAAGGGCTGTAATTGGATATTATTTCCACTAGATGGAGCTATATCTTTGTTACTGGAGAATTTTATGAATTTTCTAAAAGGAATGTTTCAGAGATGATGAATTTTAAGGTGAAATAGAAAAGAACTGCATATTAAAATTGTTTTTGGAGCAGTCATGTTATTCCTAACTTTTAAAATATCTTGAGTTGTTAATACAGGTGCATTTGCACAGATCTTATATTTTTGGCATGCTATTGATATGAAACATATTTAATAAAACTATGCTTTTTTGTGACCCCCTTCAAAAAGACCCAAGCCAAACTTTTCTCCTAGAAGGATAGCTGTTAATAGTATTTCAGTTAGGGTATTTCAAGATACAGGTCCACAATCACTTGTTTGTGATTCTGAAATCTAAAAACCAGGTTTTGCAAATAATAAAACCAAAAAATTTAGTTAAATTTGAATTCTAGATAAACCCTGAATAGCATTTCTAGTGTAAGTATGTTCAGTGCAATATTTAGGACATACACAAAAAAATTAGTTGTTGTTTACCTGAAATTCAAATTTAATTGGACATTCTGTATTTTATCACGGAACCCATTCTGCAAACCAAAGATTTTGTAACTTATTTGATTGGAAAGTGTAACTTATACTGATGTGATGCTATTTATAGTCTTTTCCCCACTTGGTGTGAATATTTGTATGAGTTCTGCAGAAATATTAACACATTTGATGATAGATACCACCCTGACTTTACTGGAGGTATTACATAATATAAGGTATTTGTGCCATACTATCTTTTCAAAATTAGAAAAGTACTGCATTCAAGGGGCACCCGAGTGGCTCAGTCTGTTCGCGTCTGACTTCGACTCAGGTCATGATCTCGCGGTTCGTGAGTTCGAGCCCCGGTGTCAGGCTCTGTGCTGACCGCTCAGTACCTGGAGCCTGCTTTGGATTCTGTGTTTACCTCTCTCTCTGCTCCCTCCCCCTCATATTCTGTCTCTCTCTCTCAAAAATAAACATTAAAAAAAAAAAAAAAAGTACTGCATTCAAAAATACAGTTGCCTCCAAGGCTTTTATTTATCTGTCTGTCTATCTATCCATCTATCTAATTTTATTTTTTAGAAAGAGACCAAGCGTATGCTAGTGGGGCAGAGGGGGAAAGAGAGAGAATCTTAAGCAGGTTCCACACTCAACACAGAGCCTGATGTGGGGCTCCGTCTCACAACCCTGGGATCATGAAATGAACCGAAATCAAGAGTCAGATGCTCAACCGACTGAACCACTGAGGCACTCCTCCAAGGCTTTTAGAAAAGAGATTATGAATCTGTAATAAATTATTTTTAGTAAATAAGAAAAATAGTTATGCCAAAGGTTACTTCTGAAGGCACTATTAGAAATTTTGAAAATCCATCATCAGTTCATTGTGGGTAATATGACTAGAAATAAACCTTCTAATTTCCTTTTGAAAAGTGTGTCTCAGTTTTATGCTGTCTTCAAAAAGCAGAAAAATAATGCAAAGGAAGGTGCCGCTACAATTCAAACTGCAGAAGTGGTAGAGAAATCATTTGGTCCTTTTCAGACAGAAAAATCAACTTAGTCTCTGAAAGAGAGATGACCCTCTTTCCTTTCCTTCTAACAAAACAGACCCTATGGAGGAGACTGCCTAACTTCCTTGGCATTATATTCCAGAATGCTGTTATTTTGCTACTTAGGAAATGCGCTCTCATTTGTCTTAAACTTGTTTGCATTCAGTAGATATTTAATAGAGTTAATGTTAATGACGAGAGAACTGCTCATCAACATTTTCACAAATACACCTTTACCTTATTGAATACCTATTGATTTTCTTCTCAGATTTCTATTTTCAGCCTATAAATAAATATGAGATTATAAATACTCTGATAATAGGGGCGCCTGCGTGGCTCAGTCGGTTAAGTATCTGACCTCAGCTCAGGTCGTGATCTCATGGTCCATGAGTTTGAGCCCCACATCAGGCTCTGTGCTGACAGCTCAGAGCCTGGAGCCTGCTGCGGATTCTGTGTCTCCCTCTCTCTCTGCACCTCCCCTGCTTGCACTCTGCCTCTCTCTCTCTCTCTCAAAAATAAATAGACATTAAATTTTTTTTAAATAAATAAATACTCTGATAATTGAAAAATAAATAATATTAGATTATAAATAATAAATAATATGAGATTATACATCATCTCAGTTCCCTTCAAAATTCTTCCATTGTAACCATTTACCAAACTTTATCATTATTAATAAAAAATTACCCTTAATCTTGTACATATATATATATACAAGATTACAAACACACACACATACACACACACATCCAAGAATTATGCTCCAGACCAGTGTTGGTGTTTATGATGTGTCCAGTAGGTCTTTCCCTGATGGGTCTTTTTTACCACATCAATTTCTTCTACCAACTTTGAAAATAAGTTTTTCTCAGCAAGTTACTTAGAGTTCCTTTTTTGTTTGGTATATATGGATATACTGCATGCAACTTTATAAATGCTTAAGTTACAAATGTGTGGTTTATTGTTACTCTGCATAAATGCTTGATGCCTAAAAATGATATTTTCTCCTTATGTGACTCAAGTAGGGAGAATAAGCTATTGTGACTTTTTTTTTTAACGGAGAAAACTTGGAAGTTGGATTTGAACTTGAGATGTTTTCCTCCATTATTAAAGAGACAAACAAAAACAAAATTCTGTGGTGATTTTTTTTTTTTCCTGTCTTGCATTATAAAAGCCATCCCTGTATCTGTAGCTGCCTGGATTTTGATTTGGGTATTTTGTCTGGATTTTCGTTTATGCGAGGATGATACAGACATCATTTCATTGTGCAAGGAAATAGACATTGTATAGTAGTTTAGAATGAAGCTCTGGAGAGAACCTGAGTTTGTCTCCAGGAGCTCCCTCAGTGTAAACTGAGGGCAAGGAAATCCATTCGGAGGGCTTCTTGTGACAGCTTATTGTGAATGTGACAGAAGACAGAATTGTTATTCATAATTCCCCTTCACGTTATAAAGAGGGCTTCTAATTTGCTGATGACAGGTATACAAGTATGCAGTTTGCAGGTGAGAGACTGGAGGAAGGAAAGGCAGCCAGCGGGGCTAGGTGCTTTTGGGGGGATGAGAGCGATGAGGAAAACCCCAGACGGCAGCAACACTAGAGGGGCTGGGGAGAGTCAGCTTGGATTTGAATGCTTGCAGCAGTTTGCTGAGAATGTGTCATGTAGGACCTTTTTTCTGTTTCCCCTCTGAGATCTGTAGTAATCTATCTATATATTTTTTAACCTCAAAATGCTGAGAATGACTGTGTTTCTTGTGTAAAACAGGGGCAGGGGCCTGAGTCCTCACTGGTATTTGGAGAAGACAGAGTCAGCCTGTAAGGATGAGTGACAGCCTATATATTCATTATAAAGGAAAACGGTGCACTGCCTGGCAGGCCCAGGGGTCTAAAAGCCTCTCTGCACCCGCTGTCTGAGAGAGAAGAAGGTGTTTTGTAATAGGGAACAAGAGTGGACATTTATGACATTTGAACAGAGTTGTATCCGCAAAGGTCTGTGCTACAGCAATTAGAGATGGAATAGCTGGCGATTAGCAGTATAATTAAAGAAGACATTGTTTCTTAAAGTCTGAGACTTGAACAATTGGACACAGAAAGACTATGAATTCACACATAACATAATGAAATGAAATGTTTGAGGGAGGACTCAGCCTAGCATGTGATCTGGCTCCGTGAGGGGCACAGAGAGGTAGCAGTGGATGATATGGGCTATGAGAATACAAGAACCGAGATGGGGCCAAGCTTCCCTAGTAATGTACCTAATCACTTCTGATTCACAGTTTCTTCTGTATTGAGAACAGTTTGGGGATACTACAGTTGTATTTGTATACTAGTTATAGAATATTATTTTTGTTTTGGCCTTTATTTAAATGTTAACTAAGTTCATCACTAATCATTTCTTAGGGTATGATTGGTTCTTCTTAATAAAATTTTTTTTAACTTTCTTTTTTTTTTAAATTTACATCCAAATTAGTTAGCATATAGTGAAACAATGATTTCAGGAGTAGATCCCTTAGTGCCCCTTATCCATTTAGCTCACCCCCCCTCCCTCAACCCCTCCAGTAATCCTTAGTTTGTTCTCCATATTTATGAGTCTCTTCTGTTTTGTCCCCCTCCCTGTTTTTGTATTATTTTTGTTTCCCTTCCCTTATATTCACCCGTTTTGTCTCCTAAAGTCCTCATATGAGTGAAGTCGTATGATTTTTGTCTTTCTCTGACTGACTAATTTCACTTCGCATAATACCCTCCAGTTCCACCCACGTAGTTGCAAATGGCAAGATTTCGTTCTTTTTGATTGCCGAGTCATACTCCATTGCATATATACCCTACATCTTCTTCATCCATTCATCCATCGATGGACATTTGGGCTCTCTCCATACTTTGGCTATTGTTGATAGTGCTGCTATAAACATGGGGGTGCATGTGTCTCTTCGAAACAGCACACCTGTATCCCTTGGATAAATGCCTAGTAGTGCAACTGCTGGGTCGTAAGGTAGTTCTATTTTTAGTTTTTTGAGGAACCTCCATACTGTTTTCCAGAGTGGCTGCACCAGCTTGCATTCCCACCAACAATGCAAAAGAGATCCTCTTTCTCCACATCCTCGCCAACATCTGTTGTTACCTGAGTTATTAATGTTAGCCATTCTGACAGGTGTGAGGTGGTATCTCATTGTGGTTTTGATTTGTAATTCCCTGATGATGAGTGATGTTGAGCATTTTTTCATGTGTCGGTTGGCCATCTGGATGTCTTCTTTGGAGAAGTGTCTATTCATGTCTTTTGCCCATATCTTCACTGGATTATTTGTTTTTTGGGTGTTGAGTTTGATAAGTTCTTTGTAGATTTTGGATACTAACCCTTTATCTGATATGTCATTTGCAAATATCTTCTCCATTCTGTTGGTTGCCTTTTAGTTTTGCTGATTGTTTCCTTCGCTGTGCAGAAGCTTTTTTATTTTGATGAGGTCCCAGTAGTTCATTTTTGCTTTTGTTTCCCTTGCCTCCAGAAACGTATTGAGTAAGAAATTGCTGTGGGCAAGATCAAAGAGGTTTTTGCCGGCTTTCTCCTCGAGGATTTTGATGGCTTCCTGTCTTACATCGAGGTCTTTCATCCACTTTGAGTTTATTTTTGTGTATGGTGTAAAAAAGTGGTCCAGGTACATTCTTCTGCATGTCGCTGTCCAGTTTTCCCAGCACCACTTGCTGAACAGACTGTCTTTATTCCATTGGATATTGTTTCTTGTTTTGTCAAAGATGAGTTGGCCATACGTTTGTGGGTCCATTTCTGGATTCTCTATTCTGTTGCACTGATCTGAGTGTTTGTTCTTGTGCCAGTACCACACTGTCTTGATGATTACAGCTTTGTAGTATAGCTTGAAGTCTGGGATTGTGATGCCTCCTGCTTTGGCTTTCTTTTTCAAGATTGCTTTGGATATTTGAGGTCTTTTCTGGTTCCATACAAATTTTAGGATTATTTCTTCTAGCTCTGTGAAGAATGCTGGTGTTATTTTGATAGAGATTGCATTGAATATGCAGATTGCTTTGGGTAGTATTGACATTTTAACAATATTTGTTCTTTCTATCCAGGAGCATGGAATCTTTTTCCATTTTTTGGTGTCTTCTTCAATTTCTTTCATAAGCTTTCTACAGTTTTCAGTGTATAGATTTTTCACGTCTTTGGTTAGATTTATTCCTAGGTATTCTTAATGAAAATTTTTAATAAAATTCTTAGAAAGGACATTTAGCTACCTACCCTAGATAGATACATGGTTATGTTTATGGCTATGTTTCTGAATCCCTAAACGTAGAGTAGGTAAGTAGCCATGTTTATGAAAACCTATCTCAATAAAACTTATTTCTTCATCATTGTGCCATGCACTTATGATTTGCACTTTGTGTGTGTGTTTGGCAACTCAGGATTTATTTTCAATATCCTTTTCCCAATGACAAAGGGAATAAGCACTCTAAAAACAATACAAAATTTTCTACTAAAGAAAAAAAATAAAAATCATACTTAATTCCACCACCCAGAAATAAAGATTTTGTCGCCTACAATGTTTACCTTTGAATTTTGGAAATTACGTTAATGAGCTCTGTAAAGAATAACTCTGGGGGCGCCTGGGTGGCGCAGTCGGTTAAGCGTCCGACTTCAGCCAGGTCACGATCTCGCGGTCCGTGAGTTCGAGCCCCGCGTCGGGCTCTGGGCTGATGGCTCGGAGCCTGGAGCCTGTTTCCGATTCTGTGTCTCCCTCTCTCTCTGCCCCTCCCCCGTTCATGCTCTGTCTCTCTCTGTCCCAAAAATAAATTAAAAAAAACGTTGAAAAAAAAAATTAAAAAAAAAAAAAAAAGAAAAAAAAAAAAAAGAATAACTCTGGAAATCACAGATTTGACCTTAGCCAAGATCGAAATATATGTCCTTTAAAAATTCTTGAAATTCATAGGAGGAATCTTCAGTTTTTTTTAATTGCTCCTTAAATATCCTAGGATTTAAGTATTTGGAAATGAACATTTGATTCATTAAAATTATCTTCAACCAATTACTTTTTTGCTTAATTTGTTTATCAACTAGAAATGTATTAATTGCTCGAGGTGTTCTAGAATATCTGATACACATGTGTGAAGGAACAACAGGAAAAGCATTCATTCTCTCCCTTATTATCTTGAAAAAAGGGGATTTCTTTTCTCCTTTGATGATTATACACCTTATATTGCAAGTGCACCATATATTATCTTGTCTTAACCTCTTTACATGTTGTCTTTTTTTCCTGTGCTACTATTCTGATTTTACTCTAAGAAATAATATGGAAATAAATGAAGAATGTAATTTTATTTTTTTAAGTTTATTTATTTTGAGAGAGAGAGAGAGAGAGAAAGAGAGAGAGAGCCAGCAGGGGAGGGACAGAAAGAGAGGGAGAGAGAGAATCTCAAGCAGGTTCCACATTGCCAGCACAGAGCTGGCATCAGGGCAGGCTCAAACTCATGAACCATGAGATCATGACCTGAGCTGAAATAAAGAGTTGGATATTCAACCCACTGAACCACCCAGGTGCCCCTGAAGAAAGTAATTTTAAATAATTAGGATTTCTTTCTTTCTTTCTTTCTTTCTTTCTTTCTTTCTTTCAAGAGCATGAGCAAATAGGGGAGGTACAGAGGGGGAGAAAAAGAGAGAATCTCAAACAGGCTCCACACTCAGAGCACAGCCGGGTGCTTTCTCACACTAAAACCCTGACACAAGTCTGTGCATTGACGTTTAGGAACCTTGAGATTAGATGATCTCTAAAATATCTTCTGTCTCTCAAGTTCTTTTTTAATGTTTATTTATTTTTGAGAGAGAGAGATAGAGAGTGAGTGGGGCAGGGGCAGAGAGAGAGGGAGACACAGAATCCGAAGTAGGCTCCAGGCTCTGAGCTGTCAGCACAGAGCCTGACACGGGGCTCAAAATCATAAACCGCAAGATCATGACCTGAGCCAAAGTCGGACACAACCAATTGAGCCTCCCAGGCATTCCTGTCTCTGAAGTTCTTAAGGGAGTCATTTCAGAAACATGCCTATAAGTAATATCATATTTCTTTCCTGTTCCTCATCTCTCTACTTTGAAATCCAGAGACAAATGAATTAAGAGGAAATAGTTCTTACACCATACACAAAAATAAACTCAAAGTGGATGAAAGACCTCGATGTAAGACAGGAAGCCATCAAAATCCTCGAGGAGAAAGCCGGCAAAAACCTCTTTGATCTTGCCCACAGCAATTTCTTACTCAATACGTTTCTGGAGGCAAGGGAAACAAAAGCAAAAATGAACTACTGGGACCTCATCAAAATAAAAAAGCTTCTGCACAGCGAAGGAAACAATCAGCAAAACTAAAAGGCAACCAACAGAATGGAGAAGATATTTGCAAATGACATATCAGATAAAGGGTTAGTATCCAAAATCTACAAAGAACTTATCAAACTCAACACCCAAAAAACAAATAATCCAGTGAAGATATGGGCAAAAGACATGAATAGACACTTCTCCAAAGAAGACATCCAGATGGCCAACCGACACATGAAAAAATGCTCAACATCACTCATCATCAGGGAATTACAAATCAAAACCACAATGAGATACCACCTCACACCTGTCAGAATGGCTAACATTAATAACTCAGGTAACAACAGATGTTGGCGAGGATGTGGAGAAAGAGGATCTCTTTTGCATTGTTGGTGGGAATGCAAGCTGGTGCAGCCACTCTGGAAAACAGTATGGAGGTTCCTCAAAAAACTAAAAATAGAACTACCTTACGACCCAGCAGTTGCACTACTAGGCATTTATCCAAGGGATACAGGTGTGCTGTTTCGAAGAGACACATGCACCCCCATGTTTATAGCAGCACTATCAACAATAGCCAAAGTATGGAGAGAGCCCAAATGTCCATCGATGGATGAATGGATGAAGAAGATGTAGGGTATATATGCAATGGAGTATGACTCGGCAATCAAAAAGAACGAAATCTTGCCATTTGCAACTACGTGGGTGGAACTGGAGGGTATTATGCGAAGTGAAATTAGTCAGTCAGAGAAAGACAAAAATCATACGACTTCACTCATATGAGGACTTTAGGAGACAAAACGGGTGAATATAAGGGAAGGGAAACAAAAATAATACAAAAACAGGGAGGGGGACAAAACAGAAGAGACTCATAAATATGGAGAACAAACTAAGGATTACTGGAGGGGTTGAGGGAGGGGGGGTGAGCTAAATGGGTAAGAAGCACTAAGGGATCTACTCCTGAAATCATTGTTTCACTATATGCTAACTAATTTGTATGTAAATTTTAAAAAATAAAAAAGAAAGTTAAATCAAAAAGTAAAAAAAAAAGAGGAAATAGTGACTTCTTTCTTACCTACATTTTTTGGGAGCTCAGTTGGATTTCTTGTTCACAGTACATAAGTTCTTAATTTCTTCTAAGACATAATTTTTTAATTATAGATTTCTGAAATAAACTTTTAAAATGGATTTTTTTGGGTGGTGCACCTAGGTGACTCAGTTGGTTGAGCGCCCAGTTGGCTCAGGTCATGATCTCATGGTTGGTGGGTTCGAGCCCTGCATCATGCTCTGTGCTGACAGCTCAGAGCCTGGAGCCTGCTTTGGAGTCTGTGTCTCCTTCTCTCTCTGCCCCTCCCTGACTCATGCTCTGTCTCTCTCTGTCTCAAAAAATAAACATTAAAACTTTTTTTAAAAAAAATAAAATGGATTCTTTTTCCTTTCAAATTATTTCCATTTGGCCTCATAACAGCTTTTAGGTGACATAGGTAGCCTATGACAACCAGCTCTAGCTTCTTTAATCTATCTGGCACGTGTGTACTTTGTGCTGTCATAAAATTCAAATATAACTGCATTTGTAATTTGTAATATGGCTTGATCTCACAACCATGAGATCATGACCTGAGCCAAAATCAAGAGTTGGACACTTAACCGACTGAGCCACCCAGGTGGCCCTTGAATAATGAGGACTTGGTATCCTAATGATTATTACTACCCATCTCACCGTGTGGTAATTTAAACATTTAAAAATTATACAGGCATGGTCAAAAACACTAAGCCTGCTAGGAAATCTGTATACATGTCTACGTTAGGGTGTTTGCTAATACAGGAGGACTTGCCTACAAAGATAAAGTTCAGTGTTTCCTGGGGATGTATTTAACCCCCTCTAGTGGAGAGAAGAAGTGTAGAGAAAATTCTCCAAATATTTTGATAAGCTTGCAAAAATTTATCTAATTAGATGATTTTCTCTGAGCACATTAGACTTGCTAATTAGTCTTCACTTAGTTAAGCAAGAGACAGCTAGTCACCATGTAAAAACACCCTCTCATTGCCCACACACTTATAAACTAAATCACCTTTACAGGGATATTTAGAAATTAACTGAAATGTCATTAGCATATTTTAATTCTTAGTCAAATCAAACAGGACAGATCCCTGATATAGAAAACACACTACTTCATCTTGAGCTGAACTAAAAAAAATCTATCTTTGGCTAGATTTCTCCTTAGATCACTATTTTAGGACAAAATCATCATTTCTAATAACGATCATCCACCAAAGAGGGCAAACATATCTGTGATCCTTGCTACTGCTGTGTTTAAGGAGAAAATGTTTCTTACTAAAGCATCTTCACCTGGCATTTTTCATGAATTGATGGACATCTGTTCAGCTTGGGCATTGGTACAGCTCAAAACACGTTTATTCTGTCAGCATTCTGAAGGGACTCTGTGCATTCGCGGGATGCCAAAGATAACATCTAGATCAGCAATTTCTCATAAATCATTGGAACATGGAACATGAAACAAGAAGAAGAAATCAGGAATTCAATAATAAATATGGCAAGGTGCACAAACAAGAGAATTGAAACCAGATGAAACGGAGCCTTCCAGTACAGAAGGTCAAGGAAGGCTTTTCCCCTGCTCCCTCAAAGCCTTGGAATAATCCCTCTGATTGTGCTTTCAATCCAGCCATCAGCTTACTGCTCTGAGTTGGTTTTGGAATATTTATGTGGCAGATTTAAGGCTCTAACATACAACTGAAAAATGAGTGTAGTTTATTTTAGTTTGTTCAAGGCCCCAGGCCACTATGCAATGAAGAAGAAAATAGTGTGGTGTATCTTAAGGAGTCCTGTGCCCACGCGCCTTGAAATAAATTCTACCTATGTGTATATGAATATAACTCAATGTACACAATAGATTTTTTAAACTTGAAGTTACATATGTGAAAAAAAAGTAACATGAGTAATTTTGTTCACAAACAAAATGTCAGAACTTCTCAGGAGCCATCTTAGGAAGATATAGGTATTCTAACAATGTTGACATTACTAGATACGTTAGGAGAATAGCTCTTTGAGTCTCGAAAAGCTTTAGTCTATTTTTAAGATAGCCTCTGCAGTAGCGAAGTCATCATTATTTGTCAGTGGGTTTGAACTTTTAGAACCATAGTCATTTGGTGACAAATATGGTAACTGATATCAGTGAAATGGTTTTTGTTGTTGTTGTTGAAAACAATGTAGAATAATAAATTAGTGATAAAAGTGGCTTGAAAGCATTTCCAAGGAAAAGTTACAAACTATGATCAATGTCTGCCTAAACGATTATTAAATATATAAGGTGAATATTGAGACTTTTTGGATTTGATTTCATCTTACATCAAAGAACCTTATTTTACTTTTTTATTTTGCATATTTTAATTTAGTTTGATTTTGAGTGCATGATGAGAACTCACTTCCTAAAGTAATCATCACAGATGAAATAAACTGTTATGTGAATAAATAAATAAGTAGTTGATCACTTTTGCAAGTTTCAATATATAAGTACTTGAATGTTGTTTTTCCTTTTTAATCCAGACATTTTCATGGTATATTTTGTGATTAAATTATCCTTAAAATACTGAGTTGATTCATTTTGGTCCCTTGCAGTTCTCTTTAAAGTTATTTGTTTATCCTTGATTTCAGTTTCCCATGCAGCCTTATCAGAACTGAACCTTTGCTACACAGGCAGACTGACCTTGGACCCACCTCCCTCAGCATCCCTCTGAGCTGCTTTCAAAGGATGACTTCTTTCCATGCAGAGATGCATTTCCCCCCTACGGTTGCCATAGGGGGAAAAACAAGACTAATTCTGTTTTATCTCCTAGATTTCTTGATACATAGGTAGGCACTGTCCCTGTGGGCAAATGTGTGGGTATAGGACAGAATGCCTGGGTCCTAGTCCCAGCCTTCTACCTGCCAACTGTGTGATCTAAACCAAGTTGCTTAATCGCTCTATATCTCAATTTTCTCACAGGTAAATTGGAAAAATTCTTAACTCCTAATTTATGGGGTTGTTGTAAGGTTTAAATGAGTTAGCATATTTCAAATGTCTGGCACCTGGTGAGTCTCAATGAACATTTGCCATTATTATTACATTAAAATAAACATAGAGAGTGAGACTTTTTGCTGTTGTAATTTCTTTTAAGTTTAGAAATTTATGGAGAACATTTTCTCATGTCTGTAAACATGTGTCATAGCTGGTATATTTCAGTTTACGGATGCACCATAATTTACTCATTAATCCCTTGTGTTTGGTATTTAGATGGTTTCTAAGTAAGAGATAATGGGATAAATTTGTTTATCCTTCTTTTCTTAAAATAATGGGAGTTTCTGAACAATTTCATAGGGTATGGGCATTTTTCATCCCTTTGCTTTTTTCCCCCGAATTGGGCATAGAAATGTATCGACTTTGATTCACATTTGTAAAGATGATGTGGATCTGTGCACACTTCCATCTGTCTATCAAGCATAATCCCTCTCATACTATTTAGCATATTAGCCCCTCTGCATATTACCTGACTCGTCTCATAGAAGAATAGCTTTCATTGGTCCAGTCATCCAAATCATGATCAACAATGACTATATTAAGGATATATGTACCCCAAATGTTAGTCCTCTCACATTACCTTTGTCTTTAATCTTGGTTCCATTTCTCCTGTCCCTACTTGTTCCTTATCCTGTCACTTATCTGCCTACAGAAATGTTCAAGTTCCAACCTCAGGAATGTTCTTCAGAGGTACCATCACCAGAGTTCTTAGAAGCATAGGGTCACTGCAGCACAAAGACCTGATCGTCCTTTAAGCCAGATGAAATGTAAGAACAGAAAGAAGGCTTAGAACAAAAAAGCACAGAAAAATCATAAAATAAGGGACAAAACAGGCATAAACAGACGGATCCTCCAGTATGGGGTGTGATTTTAAGGTTGGGATCACATATGGAATAGTCCTTTAGATATTGAAATGAAAACATATTCAAGAGACATTGTTCAGTGTAAAAACAAGGCGTGGATCAGTGTGTGTCAAACAGTGTGTTCCTGTTGCATTAGAATATGGAGTCTAATCTTAAAAACTGAGAACAATCTGGGGGTTGATGGGGGGTGGGAGGGAGGGGAGGGTGGGTGATGGGCATTGAGGAGGGCACCTGTTGGGATGAGCACTGAGTGTTGTATGGAAACCAATTTGACAATAAATTTCATATTAAAAAAAAGAAGAATATGGAGTCTAAGAATTATATGTGTTGCTTGTTTATGTGTAATATACCTCTGACAGAACACAAAAGACTCTCCGGTGGCTCTAATGAAGCTCTAGATAGGAAAACTGGAGAGTGGAGAACAGGAATGTGTTAAGATCTTTTTTCACTCTCAATCCTTTTGCACTGTTTGAATTTTGTACCATATGAATGCAGCGCCTATCCAAAAGTAGTAAAGCAAAATATGTGAGAACTTTTCTCTCATAGTGAATTTCTTGTGTTATTCCTTAACTTGCATAGTGGTGGCTTTCTTTTTAGAACCACTTCCTGCCCTTATCCTAACCTGCCCTCTTAGCATATATAATAAAGATCCCTCAAGACTTACATAGGGGGCATTCTTCTGACAAAATTGATTGTAAATTTCAATTATCCACAGACTAAATATGGCAAATTGCTGTCATGTAAAATCTTTGCAGGTTATCTTCATTTTCATTTTATATTAGGAAAAAACTAAGGGCTTGTGGGTTCAGGGGACAGCAATTATTTCCAGATTTCATAGACTCAGTAGCAGAGGAAAAAACTAAGATTTTCTTTCTTTCTTTCTTTCTTTCTTTCTTTCTTTCTTTCTTCCTTTCTCTCTTTCTTTCTTTCTTTCTTTCTTCCTTCCTTCCCTCCTTCCCTCCTTTTTTCCTTTCCTTTCCTTTCCTTTCCTTTCCTTTCCTTTCCTTTCCTTTCCCAAAAGAGGAAGCTCATTATGGTTGGGCTCCCACAGCTATATATTCTAAAAACATTTGGCTTTTTTTTTTGAGGTACTTTAATCAAACACAACTCAAAATGATTCACTTGGACAAGTGGTCTTAACAGCAAGGAAAACAAACACTTTATGAAAACAACATCTATAAGCCTAAGCCTCCTGTCTTTCATCTTTACTATTTTCTCTGAGTCTGGCATGAAACAGACATACACCAGCCTCCATAGGGGGTTAAACAGAGAACCATCCAAACATCACAAAGTGCCGTCCAGAATTTTGATGACTTCCATTCCCTGACTCTGGTGCACAATGCCTGGCTCGTGGTGCAGAGACCGTGATGTCCTGCCCTGGACAGATATTTGCAGCGGGTGCCAGAAACAGCAGTTCTCTCTAGCACCCACCCCCCAACCCTGCCACAAGATGCACACGTCGTAGAACAAACCTCCATCCTTTTTGTAGGGAACTGCGCATAAATGACTTGTTTTACATCTGGCTTAAAGTCCATTTCTGCTCAATCTTTAGAGGTGGGTCTCAGCTCCCACTTCATTTTAGGTCAGCTTTCAGCATTTACTGTAACTCACTTGTTTAATTCACTAAGCTCTTATTTCTGTGTATTATCAAACATAGGGATGGCCGGAGAACTAAAGGATCTGGACATCAGCTTTTAGTGGGAGAAGAGGACAAAATTGGGAGCTAAGGCTTTGGTTCCTTGGTCTTCAGATCTCAGAGAAAGGAACCTTCTCTGGAGCCTGAACTCTGTTAGAGATCACAAAGTAGCTTTTAAATCCAGAGGAGTCTTACATCGGGGAAAAATACTATGTGGAGGTACCTTGAATGTTAGTAGTGTTTGTTTTGAGGGGCATTGTGGGTATTCCTACACTCTTCTTTATAAGTTTTTATACTAACATGAGCCCACTACTTAGTAGGTCTGTCAGCTAGAGGAGTTATATTATCTCTTGGAATCCTTCTCTTTTAAAAAGAATCTTTAAAATGGAGATCACACCTCTTAGGGCTTATGGAAGAGGTGAAGTGAGACTATGAGCACACGATGTCCGATTTATAGTTGTTACTCAGTGAACACTAGTCTCACCATTATGCTCTTCATGCTCTCTGTTCATTACAGAGTCAGTGGTTTGATTTAGGATCAGCAGGGAGGGTCACTTCTGTCCCTCTGTCACTTCTGTCTGTGGACAGAAGGTCTGTCCACCCCAGTGGTTCTCAGATTTTAGTATGAGTCAGAACCACCATGACGGCTTGTTCAAAGCAGACTGCTAGGTGTCATTCTAAAGTTTCCGACTCAGCAGGCCTGAGGTGAGGGCTGAGAATTTGCATTTTTAACAAGTTCCTGGTGATGTTGATGCTGTTGGTCCAGAGGGCACCCTTGGAGAACGATGGCTGTGCAAGATGCACAACAAAGGTTAATTTCAAATTACTCTGAGTATAAATATCTGATCTCTTCTCTGTCTTTTTTCCCTCCCTTTCCCCCTCTCTCCCCACTCCTGCTTCAGTTTTTTCATATTTGGGGGTTATAGAAACCACCAAACTCTGTGTTTCTCATCTCTGTATTTTTTGTCAACAGCTCAAGTCTCTTCTTATGTCAAAAAACCAGGAGGGAGCAATAATGTTGTTATGCTTTAAGTATCTTGTTTCATTTAAATACCAAGAGAAAGGGAAGCAAGCATTCTCAGGACATTCGCTACTCTCAACTGATATTGCCTACTTATAAAAGACAGTCTCTTTGATGACTGGTGCCTAAAAAAAATTTGGAAACTCTATAGGCACCCTGGTGCCAAGAAACATTTTTGACATTTAGGGCTTGTTTAATCTTTTATCAATATAAATATTTGAAAACTAAAATGATCAGGAAAATGGCTAAGGAAAACATTTCAGATCAGTGCTTGGAATAGCAGGTCGTGTTCAGTTCGAAGCCTGTAAAAGCTCTCTTTGTCTTCCTCAACTCTGCAGGATAGAAGTTCTTTGCTTGGCACCCTGAAGTTGAATGCAACCTGGTGTATTTGCTTGTATGAATTTTTCTGGTAAGAGGGCCCATGTTCTCCAATGGATGGTCGAAGGCATTTTGACTCAGAAAGGGTTAATGCTGCCATGGAGACTTGCTTCACCAAAAGCCACAAGTTACTTTAGTGGTGAAGAAAGCAAATTTCTAGCAAGGGAGAAGGAGCTGGTATCATGGGCTGGTAAGTAGCCCATTGAAAGATGAATGAGGAGTTGAGGTGCTTGGGTGGCTTAGTCGTTAAGCATCTGACCTCGGCTGAGGTCATGATCTCACAGTTCATGAGTTCAAAGCCCTGCACTGGGCTCCGTCGGGCTCTGTGCTGACAGCTCAGAGCCTGGAGCCTGCTTCCAATTCTGTGTCTCCCTCTCTCTCTCTCTCTCTCCCCTCGACCCCACTCGTTCTTTCTCTCTCTCTCTCTCAAAATATATACACATTAAGAAAAAAAAGACGAGGGGCGCCTGGGTGGCTCAGTCGGTTGAGCTTCCGACTTTGGCTCAGGTCACGATCTCACCGTCTGTGAGTTCGAGCCCCGCGTCAGGCTCTGGGCTGACAGCTCAGAGCCTGGAGCCTGCTTCGGATTCTGTGTTTCCCTCTCTCTCTAACCCTCCCCCACTCATGCTCTGTCTCTCTCTGTCTCAAAAATAAAATAAAACATAAAAAAAAAAAGAAAAAAAAGACGAAAAGAAAGATGAATGAGGAGCAAACTCTAGCAGGGAGGCATTTTTATTTCCCTCATCTCTAACATAGAGGTAATAAAATACCTAGCAAGTTGTCAAGTTCACTGAGATATTTGCAAAGCCCTCAGCATAGTATCTGGTACATGGTAGGTGCTAAATAAATGATAGCCAGTAGCAACAGAAGTCCTGGTGTGCTTTATTAGGTCACTGCAGAAGCACCGGAAGCAAAGATCTTCAGCGTGTCTTTGGTTCCAACTAAAGGATTCAAAGGTCTCTTTCTGTGAGGTAGTGTTATTATGAGAAGCACTGACCTAAGTGGCATTCCAGAAAATAGCTGGCCCGACGCTGGGAACCTCAGTTACCTGGTTCTGAACCCCGTGATCTACCTACCGAAGCGCTAGGAGTAACACTTATACCCCTGTATCATGCTCCTTAGAATTAGTTTTATATTTAAGCAGAAACTCAGCTAAAACAATAGAACTATAATACCCATAGATGCACATGCAGCAACAGCACACTCATACTACTCAAAATACTTGTTTTCTGAAAAAGGTGGAAACAGAATCCAAGCAAAATAATATTTTAATTTATACTCTGCTGATTATAACACTCAGCAGAAATGCTTGGTATTATTCCCAGCTAATGAATCTCTTGGGTTTTTACAGTTTCTTCCCTTAGTGAAGGACCTCAGAAATGGAGGAGTTAGGTTCTTGCTTCTCAAAATGTGGTCTTTGCACCAGTAGACTCAGAATCTCCAGGGAGCCAGTTAGAAATCTCAGAATCTCAGGCCCACCCGGACCGACTTAATCAAAATGCGCATTTTAATAAGATCCTCAGGTGATTCATATGCACATTCATATTTGGGAAGCTTTTGTTTAGGTAGCAGAAAATTTCTTTGGGAGAGCATGAGTGCATTTCCAGGGTGTGGAGATGGCTTTCTATTTCCTGCCTTCCTTCTTTCCAGCATGTGTGCAAGTCCGTTCCAGGTGTATCTCTTGGCTCTCTGGAACCACACTTTCATTCCCCCTTTATGGCTTCTGGCTTATGCTGCATATGAGGATGTGCCCAACATCAACCAGGGTTATTTGCTACTTTCTCCAGAAAAGCCCAGAGCCCAGAGAATCAGAAACCAGGCAGAAGCAGTCCTCCAGTTGGCCAAAAGCCTTCTGCTCAGGCACTAAGGGGCAATGGGTTAAGGCTGCACTCCCCAGGGACAGAGCTTCTAAGGCAAGTTTTAAATGACTTAAAATGAAAAAAATTGCTACTGAGGACTCTAACCCATAATAATTAGGAGCTTGCTGGAGAGAAGGAGAGGTTAGGAAGTGATGAGGGGAGAGAGAGAGAGAGAGAGAGAGAGGTATTTAAAATTGAAACATTGTTTCAACTTTTTGTTTTAACCCCTTGCTGGGGTCCTGTACTGGCTATAAGTGAGCCACTTGCCTAATGGAACTTCTGCGTCTCATCAGAGAGCTTTACCCTATTTCAAGGGTGCTGATTTTCATAGAGCATGTGGGCATTGGGGAAGCAAATTTGAACCCACAATTGGCCAAGAATAAGCTTGGAGGTCGTGGAACTAGAAAGAGGCAGAGACGGAACAGGAATCAGGTCCAATGGGTTCCTTGGTCTGGAGAATTCCAGGCTAGGAAAACAAATTTACTTCCGAAACTTTAGTTGCCTCAGAATGGCGTGGAAGTCTTGTTGAAACGGTGGTGGGCTCCACTCCGGGGTGTCTGACTCAGTAGGTTTGCAGTGGGGTCTGGAGGACTACATTTCTAACAAGTTCCCAGGCAGTGCTGAGGCTGTTGGTCCAGGGACCACACTCGGAGAACCATTGTTCTATTGACTCCCCACTACTAGGACGGTCCTGATGCGGCCTTCCTAACAGGCCCTTATGTTCCTAACCTCCCAAGGTGGGTTCGGCTGCTACATTACAGCAGAGAAAAATATGAATGCACAGGGACAGGGATGATCAATGTAGATGCGTTCAGATTCCGCCCCCTGCTCCTCTTCCCCTTCCCAGCTTCTCAGTAGGTGACAATTCTTGCTTGATGATCAACTCCTGCGTTCTTTTCTATCATGCTGAATCCTGGAACTAGACAAAACCAAGACTCAAAGAGGCCCGAGAGGCTGAACTGATGGAAACAGGAGAGTCTGATAGAAAAGGAGACAATCCACGTCGGGGGCTGGCTGGGTGGCTCAGTCAGTTGGGCGTCTGACTCTTGATTTCAGCTCAGGTCACGATCTCGCAGCTCACGAGTCTGAACCCCGCATTGGGCTCTGCCCTGACAACATGGAGTGTGCTTGGGCTTCTCTCTCTCTCTCTCTCTCTCTCTCTCTCTCCCTCTCCCTTTGCTCCTCTTCTGCCTGCTCTCTCTCTCTCTCTCAAAATAAACTTAAAAAAAAAAAAAAGAATCCACTTTGGCTGGGCATTGGGAAGAGTCATGGAGGAGAACTGAGAGCAAGGAGTTTTAGAGTGGGAGGCTCCAGAATACCCATAGGAGGTGACAGCAGGAGCGGCAGAGGGGAGGAGGGTTCCGAGGGCAATGGGCCAAATGCCTTTCAAATCCTTCAGCAGATGCAATTATAGATCGAAACGTCTTTTTGCTCCTGAACCGTTTCTTTGAATATAATACAGTGTGAGTCTGGGCCATGTGGGTCCTGGAATTGATCTGCGACCCAGACTTGGTCTTGCAGTAGTGATGATGGCTCTCTTCTACCTCCCCCACATCCCATCCTCTAGTTCTCATTCTAACACATGGCAAGAAAGCAAGCTGGGAAAGCATGCCCAGCGAAATTCAAGAACACTGATGTTGCATATCTCAGTTTGAATTTTTCCTTAATCTGTGCTAGGATTCTTCTCTCTTACCTCCAAACATCCAGTACAGGTCTGTTATAGGAAACGGCACTGACTTGGAGAATGAGGAAAAGGGTAGTGTGTCCACACTGGGCACAAAGTGGTCATGGAAAGGACACAGCTGGTAAGAGCAGTGATGAGGAAAGCAGAGGGGATGGAAACGAGACCAGGAGAGGTTTGGCATGACAGGTGACAGGGGAATACCAGGATAATGTAAGTGCTCCCAGAAAAACTTGTGGAAGGTGCTGGATTCTTTTTTTCTTTTTTAACATTTATTTAGTTTTGAGAGAGAGAGCTGGGAAGGGGCAGAGAGAGACACACACACAGAATCCAAAGCAGGCTCCAGGCTCTGAGCTGTCTGCACAGCTCGAACTCAAGAACCGTGAGATAATGACCTGAGCCGAAGTCGGACCCTTAACCGACTGAGCCACCCAGGTGCCCCGTACTAGATTTCTTGAAGTTACAGTTATTTGGTTTGGCAATTAAAAGCAAACATGAGGGGTGCCTGGGTGGCTCAGTTGGTTGAGCATCCGACTTCGGCTCAGGTCATGATCTCACAGTTTGTGGGTTCGAGCCCCATATCGGGTTCTGTGCTGACAGCTGAGAGCCTGGAGCCTGCTTCAGATTCTGTCTCCCCCTCTCTCTGCACCTCCCCTGCTCACACTCCATCTCTCTCTCTCTCTCTCTCTCTCTCTGTCTCAAAAATAAATAAACAAAAAAAAAAAAAGCAAAGCAAAGATGATCGCAAAGGTTGGGGGATAGTGATTCCTGTTAACGGTGGAAAAGAGGAGTAGATACTTTAAGCAATTTTTACAAACTTTTATAACTATTTTTTTTAATTTTTTTTAGTTTATTTATTTTGAAAGAGAGGGAGAAAGAGAGAGAGAGAGAGAGAGTGCATGCACACCGTGTGCACACAAGCAGGGGAGGGGCAGAGAGAGAAGGAGAGACAGAATCCCAAGCAGGCTCCATGCCCGATGCGGGGCTTGAACTCATGAACTGTGAGATCGTGACCTGAGCTGAGATCAAGAGTCGGACGCTTAACCGACTGAGCCACCCAGGTGCCCCCTTTTATAACTGATTTAAATGTACATACAATCTGCTTTGCAACAAGGGGCCATTATGCTGAAGGACAAGTCACTGGGAGGGCTCTGACTTAATAGGAGCCCAGATGTGATAAGGAAAGAGAAAACCTCATAGGAAAGCTGCATTTTGATATGTTTCCAGGTGGATTCGCCCTGATCAAAGAGATTTGGACAAGAAATTAAACATCTGGAATACAAGAAATCTTTAAAAAACACTGATATTCTCGAAGGACCCCAGAGCCCAGTTTAATTTAACCACTTAGTTTTTAGAATAAAAATCATCTGCCTGGCTCTGAAATACTCTGGAGAGCGATTTTATATTCAAGTACACAGCAACCTGACACACTATCAGAGTCTTGTATTTTCTTTTGAGGTTCAGCTTCCCATATTTTCACTTTTGCTGCGTTGAATTAAATCCTACTTTCCAGATTGAAGAACTGAGAGAAGTATCCTATTTTCTGGTATGTCACAATTATATTCTTCATCGTATAACTGCCATGCACATCATTATTATGTATCATCTGTCTATCTGTCATAAAAATAGCCTGGGTCGACAGTCCAGGATGCCCACACAAGCACGCAGCGGGATTCTGTTTGCTTCCCACCCCCCACCTTCTCCGCGTCCTTTTGTCTTCTCCTCTGCAAATCTGCCCTTCTTTCTCAGCAGCTCTTCTTTTCACACCCACAGAGAACCTGATTCCAGGAGTGAGGAAAACTTGGGAAACAAATATTTTGGTCCTATGACAAATCAGTTGTCATTTGTTTTCCATTTCCTCTCCCTGTTTACATCTGCCTCCCTGCCTGGGTTTGTTTGTAGGGGGAAACGCACGCTCCAGCCTTTAGCGCATCAACCCAAACAGGGCACCACAGCGCGCTCAGTTCCAGTGTTTACTCTTAAAAGATTTTCGTTTCGGCAATATACTCACAACCTTTGGGAGTTTTGCTCTCTGAAGGAGACATGGGTGCAAATGGAGTTCTGCCAATGGCAACCAGCTTTGAAATATCACACATTTTACAGTCATTTTCCATATTTGGAATTTTGAATCACGTGACCATTTGCTCTCTTACTCTGTTTTACTTCATATTTTATAATATAAAATTACGGTGTCATAAAACTTGTTCATGGAGGAAAACGTCTTTAATGGTTGCATTAAACTCCAGTGTGTGATGTGGCAACATCTATGTAATCACCATCCATTTCATTGGGTAGTTAGGTTATTCCCAATTTCTTATTAATATAAACCATGCTGCAATGAATATGTTTGCGAACAAAAGGACCATCAGCATTTGGGACCCTTTTTGTGGGATTGTCACCTTGACGTGAAATTCTTTGGCCAAAGAATGCGACCGTTTTGAGAGCTCTTGACACATATTGTCCAATTGGTTTCCAGAAAACCTGCACTATTTTATTACTCCATAACCACTATCTCTGTCTGCCCCTGTCTCCAGCCTCCATGTGAGTACTGTAAGGACAAAATGTGAGGAGCACCTGGGTGGCTCAGCGGTTAAGGGTCCAACTTCAGCTCAGGTCACGATCTCACGGTTCAGGGGTGCAGGCCCTGTGCTGGGCTCTGTGCTGACAGCTAGGAGCCTGGAGCCTGCTTTGGATTCCGTGTCTCCCTCTCTCTCTGCAGCTCCCCTGTTCATGCTCTGTCTCTCTCTCTATCTCTCAAAAACAAACATTAAAAAAATTAAAAAAAAAAAAAAGAAGAAAAAAACATGAAATGCTTCATGTACAGAGCTTGGTACCTGGTAATGATTCAATAAATGGTAGTTGAGGATGGACAGGTTTATTATCTCATTGCCTCTTCCCTCTTCCCTCCTCTCTCTGAATCTTCATAGAGGTCCAATGCTTCCATGGTGCTCTAGACTTCTTTCTGTTGTGCCTCATTGGGATGTTTAGAATCATCTGCTTCTGTCCCTTCTTACAGTGCACTGCAAGGGAGTGACAAGCTAATGTGATAAGTTTCTTGAAACTGGGGTCGTTGGAAGGAAAATGACTTACAGTTTTACCTGCCCTCGATTTTTTTTTTAATTTTTTTAACGTTTATTTATTTTTGAGACAGAGAGAGACAGAGCATGAACGGGGGAGGGTCAGAGAGAGAGAGGGAGACTCAGAATCGGAAGCAGGCCCCACGCTCTGAGCTGTCAGCACAGAGCCCTACGCGGGGCTCGAACTCACGGACTGTGAGATCATGACCTGAGCCGAAGTCAGATGCTTAACCAACTGAGCCACCCAGGCGCCCCAACCTGCCCTGGATTTTTAATAGGTGTCTTAAGACTGTATATAAGTCAGTGGTTCTGGGCTCAGTCTGTACGTCAGCATCATTTGGGAACTCTCAGCAATACCTTGAGCATGGCCATCGTTGGTTGAGAGTGGGGCCTGCACAGTGGCATTTAAAAAATTCTTCTCAGGCAATTCTGATAGAAGCGAGGGATGAGAATAACAACCCCAGAGATGAGTGGTTTGGAAATTGCGGGCACCACATGACATCTCCTGATGGGCTTACTTGGAAGCTAGATCCCTTTCCTGCTGTGTCTCAAAGATTAGACTGAGAATATGGGATGAAATCCTAAGAGGCCTCAATCTTCAACATGTTACTAACATTCTGTTTGCTTAAAGGGCCAGAGAGATCAACTAACTCCTTCTAGAAAAGTTGTACTGTTCTCTGCACTCATGAGAACTTCCGTAGTACCCCATGAGGAAGGAACTGGGGCTCCAAGTGGCAAATTACCTTGCTTGTTAATCTCTGCAACAAGAGGCCAATCAAGAATCAAACCCAGGACCCTGAGTCCCATGATTTTTCTAACCTTGAAAAATTGCATTCATCTTTTTGTGCTCATGTACCTGATTTTGCTTTTAATTTTTTGCTGTGTGGGGCTGACTTGGTTCTTTATCTTCACAGGACTTTGCCTATAAAAGTGCCCCTCTCTCCCAGGAAACAACAACTGTATTTTGATCAGGTATTATGGGTGTGTCGTACACATAGCCTGAGAGGAATGTAGCCGCATCGAGTGATCACTTTATAAATATTGATGAAGAATGGTACAAATGTTTTAAAGGAAATTTTATCTGAAGGAGTGCCTTGGAATTCAGCTGTTTTTTTTTTTTTTCCATGTCTTTCGGACCTCCTACCCCTGAAATCCAAACGGCCAAGGGTGGGCCAAATCCCCATGTTTATTCACTACTGTGGCACCCATGATCCTGCATCTGGTAGGCTGTGGGGCCAGGCGATGTCAGGGATTGCAGTGGGCATATTCGGCCACCGTTCCTGAGCTGTGGTAAATATTTCATAACACTGTGGCTCTGCAGAAGGAAGTACTGACTTAGAGATCACTTATTCATTCCTTTCATCTAAGATATGAGAAATGAAAGAGCCCATTGTACAGCAGAGAAAACTGAGGCAAGGAAACATGGTTCAACTTCCCCGAGGACACAGTGATGCTGGCCATGCTGGAAGGGCACGTGTGCCTTGAATGGTTGTGCTCCTCTGGGCCTGCTTCACCACCTCCATCACTTCCTGAATTAGTTGCTCATTTAAAAGCTGGTGACAAAGAATGAGGTGCCTGGGTGGCTCAGTTGGTTAAGTGCCCGACTTTGGCTCAAGTCATACCGCACTGTTCCTGAGTTCGAGCCCCACATCCGGCTCTGTGCTGACAGCTCAGAGACTGGAACCTGTTTCAGATTCTGTGTCTCCTTCTCTCTCTGCCCCTCCCCACTCATGCTCTGTCTCTGTCTCTCTCTCTCCCCAAAATAAGTAAACATTATGGGGCGCCTGGGTGGCTCAGTCGGTTAAGCGTCCAACTTCGGTTCAGGTCATGATCTCGCAGTCTGTGAGTTCAAGCCCCGCATTGGTCTCTGTGCTGACAGCTCAGAGCCTGGAGTGTGTTTCAGATTCTGTGTCTCCCTCTCTCTCTGACCCTTCCCCATTCATGCTCTGTCTCTCTCTGTCTCAAAAAATAAATAAACGTTAAAAAAATTTTTTTTAAATAAATAAACATTAAAAAAAATTGTTGACAAAGAAGTACACACAAAGGAGTTTTTTTGCTGCATCCGCTATAATAACAAAGTTGAAAACAATTTAAATGACCAACAATAGGGGAATGGTTAAGAAAAAATATGGGAGGCGCCTGGGTGGCTCAGTGGATTAAGCATCCGACTTTGGCTCAGGTCATGATCTCACAGTCTGTGAGTTCGGGCCCCACGTCCGTCTCTGTGCTGACAGCTCAGAGCCTGGGAGCCTGCTTCGGATTCTGTGTCTCCTTTTCTCTGACACTCCCCCATTCATGCTCTGTCTCTCTCTGTCTCAAAAATAAATAAACATTAAAAAAAAATTTTTTTTAAAGAAAAAATATGGCTTATTCACTGTATGAAATACATAAATATTAAGAAGCAGTTTTTAGTAAATTTAGAAAGTGCTTCAAATATAAATGATTTCTCAGGGCACCTGGGTGGCTCAGTCAGTTAAGCATCCAACTCTTGATTTCAGCTCAGGTCATGATCCTAAGATTGTGACACTGAGCCCTGCCTGGGGCTCTGTGCTGACAGTCTGGAGCCTGCTTGGGACTCTCTCTCTCTCCCTCTCTTTCTGCCCCTCCCCTGCTTGCATGCACGCCTTCTCTGTCTCTCAAATAAAAATTAAAAAAGAAATGATTTTTCTGGTTCTTCTTCATCTTCCCAACCTCTAAGCCTGTGGTACTTGGAATGTGCGTCACTGACCAGTGGACTCATCTGTGACAAAGACAGAATCTCAAACCCCACCCCTGCCCTGCTGAGTCAGAGTCTGCATTTAACAACGCCTCCAGGTGGGTCACACCACATTAACTTTCGAAAAGCACTGATCCAAGTAAGGAGCTCTCAAAGGGTCAATCTTCAGACACCTTCTCTACTCTAAATATTTGTGCACCTTGAATTAGTGATCTGGCACCTGGTGACATGGGCGTTTCTCATTCCATCGGCCTGGGAGTTGGCCTTGGGGACTGACACTTATGTAAACACCCCAATGTTTCAAAAATGCACACAAGGTCGAGGTCCACTGTGTACATGATTTTCCTCATGATGGAACTGTAGGCAGAAAATGCGTGATACAAAAGAGCATATTCTGTGTGATATTAATTAGAGAAAAATACAGCAAGAAAAGGCTGGAAAAAATCTACCCCCAAATTAACTGTGATGCAATTAGAGGTGGGTTTGTGTGTGGGGAGGGAGGAGTGGGTTTCTTTATACTTTTCTCTATATAAAGGTAACAAACCTCAGGCCATGGGTTCAGATGTGCAAAAGATGTGACTTTATTTTTATATAGTACAAATTAATTTCTACTGTGAGCCCCAATCTGCTTGTGATGAAAACTTTTCAGTCAATCCAGAAGGATCTCTGTTTCAGTCCAGCTTCGCTCAGCCCAGCCACCACTAGCCTATAGCATCACTGTGCAAATCGGAACAGGTGCCCCTTCAGGCCAACGCAGCCCCATAACCAGCAACGTGTGATGGCCAAGTGCCAACCAGATTTTGGCCTCTTCCTGCTGCCTGGACTGGGGATCTCGATGCAAGGAACAGCCTGCATTCCTGTGTATGATGGTCCTGGGCTCAGCTAATTGAGGACCCTAATTCCTTATCCAATATTTTAGGCAAATTCCAGAAAGTTTTGTGGTGAGGCTGGATTAGGAGGGAGGCGAGGAAGGCGCAAAGTCTCACAATTCATCACTAACATTGTCCTTGCTAAAATCTCAGCCCCCGCTGCCTGGGTACTCCTGTAGCCATGCCCCATGTTGCATTTGGGGTTGCTGCAAAACGCTTGTTGCCCTCCTCAGCTTCACTGGGATATCCTGAGCCCTCCTGTGGGTTTTTGCCCCCCTCCCCCGAGACTGGCTGGGGGCTGGGGCAGGCGTGGGCACAGCACGGAGTCTCTTCTCAGTGCGATCTTTTGTGTTTCTACCCAGAGAATGTGTTGCTCCCTGAAGCAGGCAAACTACCTCCTGCATCACCTGCTGTGTGCCAAATCTATTGTTTATTCACGGGCTTCCTGTCCTGGTCTAGGATTTACAAATCAAACTCTGACTTTAGTCACCAAGGGCATACCTTGTCCTTTTCTCTGGTTTTACCCTTACCTGGCTTGATAAAAACCTCCAACTGAATGGGGGAGGGAGAGGCTTTCCTAAGAAAACACAGGGAAAAGATGTTAACATCTTAAAATACTATCCTTTACATGTACTATATATATCTGTGTGTGTGTGTGTGTGTGTGTGTGTGTGTGTATGTTTACAATAAGCCAACAAAATAAGCTGCAGGAAAAATCTTGCAAGAATTATTTTATAGAGAAGGTTACATTTTTTTTAAGTGTATCTATTTATTTTGAGACAGAGAGAGCACAAGCAGGGGAGAGGCTGAGAAAGAGGGAGAGAATCCCAAGAAGGCTCTGGACTGTCAGCACAGAGCCCGATGCGGGGATCAAACTCATGAACCATGAAACCATACCCTGAGCCAAAATCAAGAGTTGGATGCTTAATGATCACTTACTGGACACTTAACCAACTGAGCCACCCAGGCCCCCCCCCCCCACCCGAGAAGATTACACTTTTTTAACAATCACTTTCCCTTTTATTCTCTTCCTGATGGAAGGACAGCTACTACTGAAAACTTATTGAACACTTACTCTTTGCTAGGCACTCTCGAGAGTGTTTTGTATGCCCTAGCTCATTTAATCCTCACTATGGTATTATCATCACCAGTTTTGAGATCAGAAACTAAGACACGAAGAGGTGAGGTAACGTGCTCAAGGCCTCACATCTAGCATCTGGTGAATGGCACTCAGGATTCAAGGCCGGCATCTCCAGAGGAGCCCTGCATGGGATGTGAGCCTGCACAGCTCTCTGCTCTTACCCACGTATACGGCTTCCATGATCAAAGATGGCCACTTGAAGTTCAGAGGCAACAGCCTTTGCTCCCTCACAAAGCTGTAGTGAATATTTATTTTCTAAAAAGTCATCAGTAACTGTGGATATGTTTTTGCAGGTGGCCTGGTGTCTGTTATTAAAGGGAAAGATAAGGTTCATGGTGAGAACCTGACACTGGTTTTGGCTCATTCCTCACAGGAAGCTTGGTTTTCTCACTAAATTTTGTTGATCAAAATGGAACAAAGGCCATAAAATCCAACGCAGTGTGAGAAATGCAGCATTCCCTCCTGGGAGCTCGCAGACATTCATGAGAATGTCAAGGAGCAACACGGGTTGGAGGGGAGCAGGGGAGAGCTTCGTGCTGCCTAATTTTCATCTCACCTAGTGAAAAGTTGATTTCAAGCTCACATACCCATGAAATCACTGACAGTCAACATCTGGGAAAGTTCTAGTTGGGGGGAAAACAGCGCAGGGGAAATGCTTCACCCATGGGTGTCTGATGGATGTACACAAGTTTCCCTGGAGGGCTTAGTTGATAGGAAAACAATGGGTGAACGTCTCTGAGAAGCAGCTGGTACAGAGCCGCCCCTTACATCAGTTCTCAATACATATTAGTTTCCATCCTTCTCCTTCTTTGGAAATTAGAACTGTACTGTGGTCTGGTTGTAGGAGTTTTGTTAAAGAGCTTTCCTTTCTGTATTAGACTGCACACGCTGCCATAACAAAATACCACAGACTGGGCAGCTTAAACAACAGAAATCTATTTTCTCATAGTTCTGGAGGCTAGAAGTCCAAGGTCAAGGTGCCAGTAAGTTGTTTCCTAATGAGGTCTCTCTGCCTGGCTTGTGGAAGACTACCTTCACCCTGTGTCCTCACATGGCCCTTCCTCTATGTTCACGAAGAGAGAGAAAGATCTCTGTTATCTCTCTTATAAGGACACTAGTCCTATTGGGTTAGAGTCCCATCCCCATGGCCTCATTTGATCTTAATCATCTGCCTAAAGGCTCTATCTCAAATATAGTCATACTGGGGGTTAGGGTTTCAGCATACGGACTTGGTGATGGGGCACAATTCAGTCTGTAGCATGTATTGGGCCCTGTGCTAGGTGCTGAGAATCGTGATTTATGAAGACATAAATCTCTGGGCGAAGGAGCTCCTACTCTAGGGACTGACTCCATAGCCATTAGAGTCATGGGAGGTACAACGAACTGTGGGGCCCCTGAAAACAGATGTCTACATTACATGGTAATTCCTGTGTGGCCTTACGGGAATGATATCTTGAGCAAGAAAATTCCACAAATATTCTGGTAAGTGGTGATAGAGCTATTTGCTTGCTGTGGTGAAGTTGTACATGAAGGCTCATAAAAGTGTCGATTAGATCAGTTTCTGGGAAGTCTGAATTAAGAGACGGGAATGAATTTAGGCAGAACCAAAACTTAAACACAGGCTTTTCCTGGAGTCCTGAGGTTTTGGCCGTCTAGGACAAATTCTCTCATGTGCACTGCACCATTCCCTTGATTGTAGCTACAAGTTAGCGTGGAGAGGCACCCTGGTAGAAGGGACAGACTTTTCGAGTGGGAAAATCTGGGGTGCGGGCTGGCACGAGAGGAGGAGGCCACCAGCCCTTTTCACATAACAAGGTTTGTGGAAAAAGGAAACTCTAAAGAAGATACACCAAACAGAAAAATGTGCGCTACACAGACCCAAAGGCTTTTACACTCTTCACTAGATATGACTAAATGTCCGCACTGCAACCCAAAAATATCCTTGAATTTGACACTTGAGGTTGACCACAGCCTGGCTGGTAAAACCGTCAATCAACAAAGAACAAAAGGCCTGGGAGTGCAATTACCAAGCTTAGGCCACTAGGGGGCGCGCTCGGCATCGCTCACCTCAGAAGAGTGACGGAAGGACCCGCATCGCTGGGGATATGACTTTAGGGTGGAGCATTCAGTGCGGTATTGAGAGTGGGGGTTAGAAGCTGTTGTGCTTTTTGGGGAGGGAGGTCAAAGACCTAGTTACTTAAAGAATGATAGAGTGTGTGTTGACCTGGCCTTGACCTTTATAAACCTAGCAGTCCCTACATCCTAGTCCTTGGAGAGTTCTGGGATGTGATGTCCCAAACATGTAACTGTTCACTTTAAGACGACTAACTTACTTGTGTGAGCATGCTGTGCATTGTGCAGGAGAACATTTTGCACCTAGGTGCATGTGTGCATGCGCACACGCACACGCTCACTAATGGACATGCTTACTGACTTAAATACATTAACACACTGTCTAAATATTGCTTCAGTTTGGAAAAAATGTTGCATCCAAATCGAGCCATCTTTTAAAAATACAACTGGAGTGAAAATACTGCCTATATTTCAGAGAGCTTTTATATCTCAGTAAACAGTGGTATATCAGCTCAGGCTGCCAAGACCCAGGGGGAGAGGGAGCCACCAAGCCAGGGACACTGGTCAGAGGTAACCCCAGGTCCTACTTCCACAGCCGTCCCCTATCTGTTCCTGGCCCCATACACAAATTTGTGGCTCATGGCCAGCACCAGAATTTGCTCGTGCTCCTCACGTTCTTGGGCCTGCCTGTCTCAAGTCTTCCAGACACTGTGACCTGCTTTCTTCCCTCAGATGCTTAAGAGAGAACCTCTGAGGGCCTTCTTTATATTTGGGATTATGGGATAAAAAGATTGAAAGCATGAAGCCAGGTTTCCCCAGAGCATTCTCCGTGAGGGCTAGCCCCACCTGCCTTCTCCGCAGGGGTAGGGCAACGGGCAAGGACCCTGAGAGTTGTAGGAGGAAGGAGAGGAAGCTTGCTCCCTGTAGGCCAGGTTCAGGTGGGCTGAACCCTCTTAGTGTCGTTATGTCACTTAATCTTTGCTCCAATTTGCAGGCTTTCTAGTACTATTTTCGTTTGACATGGCAGGAAACCAAAGACCAGAGAAGCTAAGTACCTTTCTCATGGTCATCCAGATCTGGCATTTGAACTGTGACATTCTGAGTTAAAAACTAGCATATTTTCCAGTCCTGGCTTCAATGCTTTCGTCTACTTTTCCAGAACTACCTGAAATCTTCCTCCCTATTCTCTAGCTTTTCCGTGTAATGCAGGATCTTTATATTGGCAATGACTATGCAAATGATGATGACAGCTGACTTTTACTGATCACTTACTTGCAGACCAAGCAAGCAATGTGCTGAGGGCCAAGCCTTCCTTACCCTCAACCTTCACAGCAGCTGTCACTGACATTGGTATTCTTATCACCATTTCAGAGATGAGGCACCTGACTCTTAGGAATGTTAGGAAACTTACACAAGGCCATACAGCTTGCAAGTGGTCAAGTGGGGATTTGAACTGAAGTGTAACTGTCTATAGGTCCAGGTATTTAAACCACTGTGTTATCCTTTGCATCATGAGAGCATTAAGTCTATGGAGAAAATCTCAGGCCTATAAGATTATTTAGAAGATCTCTTAAAAATCTAAAACAATAGCAAAAAGGGGAACGATGATATCTCTGTGTGGCACTGTATAATGATGCAGCTGGCAAAAAAGCTTGCATGCTAAAACAGGAAGGTTTCTAACTTTCCCTGCTTAGAAAAATAATTGACTATGCTTATTTTCATTTGTCCTCTTCCTGAATTGGAAATTTCTGGAGTCTGGTTTTAATTGCATAGGAAGCCAACCTGGACTGTGATTGTTTGTCAGATGTCCCTTTCATCATTTCTGTAACAAGTCGAGGGGCTCATCCCTCAGGATCTAGTAGTTTGTGGGTGTTTCTGGTTCAGTGAATGCTTTCAAGTTACCGAGATTGAGGGAGTGAATGGCTATTTTGTTGTCAACTACTAGCCTCTGGGTATAAAACTGTGATATGAGGAGTGATCGAGGGAATGTGGAAGTATGGTTAAAACTGAACTTGAGTTAATTGGTCTTAACACACTGAATCTGAGTCACTTGGTGTGATACGCTCCTATCTACAATGTTGGGGATGAAGTAGATCAGTCCCTTCTTACCAGCACCTTGAAAAAGATCAGACATCAAACTGGATCTCAGCTACCAATCAACACTCCTGGAGTAATATTCTTAAACCCCAGAGTAATATTCTTAAACCCCAGAGTTTGGAATAACAATATTCCAAAGAACAAACAAAAGGATGTTCATCAACAAGGATCAGATGGGTATTATCTGAATATCTTGGATATGAATAATTCTTCTAATTGATGAGCTGAGCATTAAAGATGATCATTAAGGAGATAGACACTGAACAGAATTCATGTGTATGGCCGCTGTCCCAAGGCAACAGCCCAGGGAAAATAACTCACTTTAATTCCCTAGGTGGCAGCAGCCAACAAGGATTTAAAAGTCCATAAGGGTGTGGCATCTTGGAGAAGGAGTATGTTCCAGGGATGCACAGAGACACTGGTTGTGCTATAGGGTTTAAGATTCTGAGTTGAGTGGTGAAGAGAATGGAATAGGAGGCAATGTAGCACAGGGAGGAGTTAGAATCAGGAAGTCTGCATCTAATCTGGCTCTGCCACTGGCTGGCTGTGGGACCTGGGGCAACTCTTCTTTTTACAATACGACCCACCAGTCATTTTCCTCATCCTCACCTTCACTCAACAAGTGGGGTTGGATGAGTTCATCTCTACCTTTAGAGATTATATGACTCACAATTTAATGATTCCCTGGCATTTTCGTCACATTCTTTCCAACGAAATAATTGAGTACATTACAGGGAGTTGTGGAGGGAAGGATTGTAGGTGTGTGTTGGAGATAGATGCATTATGTCATTGTCATTTTAATAGTGTTACGTCCAGGGGCACCTGGGTGGCTCAGTTGGTTGGACATTGGAGTCTTGATTTTTGGCTCGGGTCATGATCTCATAGTCACAGGATTGAGCCCCATGTCAAGCTCTGAGCTGACAGCATGGAGCCTGTCTGGTATTCTCTCGCTCACTCTCTCTTGCTCTCTCTCTCAAAATAAATAAATAAACATTTTTAAAAAATAGTGTTTGGGTACCTGGGTGGCTCAGTTGGTTAAACACCCAACTTTGGCTCAGGTCATGATCTCACAGTTTATGGGTTTGAGCCCCACGTCAGGCTCTGTGCTGACAGTTCAGAGCCTGGAGCCTGCTTCAGATTCTGTTTCCCTCTCTCTCTGCTCCTCCCCCATTTGCACTCTGTCTCTCTGTCTCTGTCTCTCTCAAAAATAAACATTAATTTTTTTAATATGAAATTTATTGTCAAATTGGTTTCCATACAACATCCAGTGCTCATCCCAACAGGTGCCCTCCTCAATGCCCATCACCCACTTTCCTCTCCCTCCCACCCCCCCATCAACTCTTAGTTTAGTCTCAGTTTTTAAGAGTCTCTTATGGTTTGGGTCCCTCCCTCTCTAACTTTTATTTTTCCTTCCCCTCCCCCATGGTCTTCTGAAAGTTTCTCGGGATCCACATAAGAGTGAAAACATATGGTATCTGTCTTTCTCTGTATGACTTATTTCACTTAGCATAACACTCTCCAATTCCATCCATGTTGCTACAAAAGGCAAGATTTCATTCTTTCCCATTGCCATGTAGTATTCCATTGTGTATATAAACCACAATTTCTTTATCCATTCATCAGTTGATAGACATTTAGGCTCTTTACATAATTTGGCTATTGTTGAAAGTGCTGCTGTAAACATTGGGGTACAAGTGCCCCTATGCATCAGTACTCCTGTATCCCTTGGGTAAATTCCTAGCAGTGCTATTGCTGGGTCATAGGGTAGATCTATTTTTAATTTTTTGAGGAACTGTTTTCCACACTGTTTTCCCGAGTGGCTGCACCAGTTTGCATTCCCACCAACGATGCAAGAGGGTTCCTGTTTCTCCACATCCTCTCCAGCATCTATAGTCTCCTGATTTGTTCATTTTAGCCACTCTGACCGGCGTGAGGGGATATCTGAGTGTGGTTTTGATTTGTATTTCCCTGATGAGGAGCGACGTTGAGCATCTTTTCATGTGCCTGTTGGCCATCTGGATGTCTTCTTTAGATAAGTGTCTATTCATGTCTTTTGCCCATTTCTTCACTGGATTATTTGTTTTTTGGATATGGAGTTTGGTGAGTTCTTTATAGATTTTGGAGACTAGCCCTTTGTCTGATATGTCATTTGTAAATATCTTTTCCCATTCTGTTGGTTGCCTTTTAGTTTTGTTGATTGTTTCCTTTGCAGTGCAGAAACTTTTTATCTTCATGAGGTCCCAATAGTTCATTTTTGCTTTTAATTTGCTTGCCTTTGGGGATGTGTCAAGTAAGAAATTGCTGCGGCTGAGGTCAGAGAGGTTTTTTTCCTGCTTTCTCCTCTAGGGTTTTGATGGTTTCCTGCCTCACATTCATGTCCTTTATCCATTTTGAGTTTGTTTTTGTGAATGGTGTCAGAAAATGGTCTAGTTTCATTCTTCTGCATGTTGCTATCCAGCTCTCCCAGCACCATTTGTTAAAGAGACTGTCTTTTTTCCATTGGATATTCTTTCCTGCTTTGTCAAAGATTAGTTGGCCATACTTTTGTGGGTCCAATTCTGGAGTCTCTATTCTGTTCCATTGGTCTATGTGTCTGTTTTTGTGCTAATACCATGCTGTCTTGATGATTACAGCTTTGTAGTAGAGGCTAAAGTCCAGGATTGTAATGCCTACTGCTTGGTTTTCTTTTTCTTTTCTTTTTTTTTTTTCTAAATTTTTTTTTTCAACGTTTTTTATTTATTTTTGGGACAGAGAGAGACAGAGCATGAACGGGGGAGGGGCAGAGAGAGAGGGAGGCACAGAATCGGAAACAGGCTCCAGGCTCCGAGCCATCAGCCCAGAGCCTGACGCGGGGCTCGAACTCACGGACCGCGAGATCGTGACCTGGCTGAAGTCGGACGCCCAACCGACTGCGCCACCCAGGCGCCCCTGGTTTTCTTTTTCAACATTACTTTAGGGTCTTCTGTGGTTCCATACAAATTTTAGGATTGCTTGTTCTAGCTTCAAGAAGAATGCTGGTGCAATTTTGATTGGGATTGCATTGAATGTGTAGATTGCTTTGGGTAGTATTGACATTTTAACAATATTTTTTCTTCCAATCCATGAGCATGGGATGTTTTTCCATTTCTTTGTGTCTTCTTCAATTTCCTTCATAAGCTTTCTATAGTTTTCAGCATACAGATCTTTACGTCTTTGGTTAGGTTTATTCGTGCTCTGTCTCTCTGTCTCTGTCTCTCTCAAAAATAAACATTAATTTTTAAAAAATAAAATAAAATAAATAGTGTTATTTCCAGAGAATATGCTGACCTTCACAAATTTGGACACTCGTCCTGACATTTGTGAAGGTGATTTTTATGTGGTTGACGACATAATGTTGCCCACCTATTGCTTCCTTTCAACTGGACCTCCTTTGAAGTCCAGCAGCTGTACCCATAAGACACAGAGCTTTTTAGCACTGTCTTCCAGCCAGCTGAGCTTGTGGCTATGCCAATGATAGTAATACTTTCTTTGTTCTCTTACTATGTGCCAGGCACTGCTAAGCCATTATATATCTCACATGCATGTATTTCTTTTATTCTACCTTCAAGTAACTTTTAATTATCCGTGTTGAAACAAACCAACCTCTTAAGCCAAGCTTAATAAAAGCTGATATGTACAGTGCTTAGTATATCCCAGGCACTATTCTAAGTGCTTTACATCTATTATTTTATTTAATCCTCAAAATAACACTATGGATTAATATTTGTACTTAACATTATTTGGAGATGGAAACTGAGGCAGAGAGAGGTTAAATAACTTGCCCAATGTCACACAGCTGATACATAACAGAACCATGGTTTGAACCCAGGCAGTCTGGCTCTAGGATTTCCCTAGACATCACACTTAAAAAAGGGCTAGTGGGGGGGCCTGGGTGGCTCAGTCAGTTGAGCATCTGACTTCGTCTCAGGTAATGATTTTGCAGTCAATGAGTTTGAGCCCCATGTCAGGCTCTGTGCTGACAGCTCAGAGCTTGGAGCCTGCTTCAGATTCTGTGTCTCCCTCTCTCTCTGCCCCTCCCTCACTCATGCTCTGTCTCTCTCTGTTTCAAAAATAAATAAATATTTAAAAAATTTTAAATAAAAAAAGGGCTAGTGATCTATGCATATTGCTTCTATTTTTTTCTTCTACTAGATTAAAAGCAAGGCTTTTTTTTCCCCTTACTTGGGAACTTATTACAGAAAGACTCATTTTTTTTTTGTAGTAGCTTTATTGAGATATAATTCATAAGGGGCGCCTGGGTGGCTCAATCGGTTGAGAGATATAATTCATGTACCATACAATTCAATGGTGTTTGGTATATTTGTAGAATTATACAACCATAACCACAATTAAATTTTATTTTTAAAACTTGAGATATAATTTATACAGCATAAAATTAACCATTTGAAATATACACCATATTGGTTTTTAGTATATTCAAAAGGTTTTGCAAACATCACCACTGTCTACTTCCAGAACATTTTATCGCTCCTAAAGGAAACCCTGTACCTGTTAGCAGTCCCTTTCATTCTCCCCGTCCCTGACAATCAAGAATCTACTTTCTGTCTTTATGGATTTGCCTGTTCTGGACATTTCATATACATGAGATCATAAATATGACCCTTTTGTGTCTGGTTTCACTCAGCACTATGTTTTCAAGGTGCATTCATGTTGTAGCATATGTCAATAGTTCATTGTTCTTTGTAGTTGAATAACATTCTATCATATGGATATACCACATTTAGCTTATTCTTTCTTTGTTCTTTATTATTATTTTTTCAACTTATATCCAACTTAGTTAACATTTAGCATAATAATGATTTTAGGAATAGAATTTGTGATTCATCACTTAATATAACACCCAGTGTTCATCCAGCAAGTGCCCTCTTTAATGCTCCTTGTCTATTTAGCCCATCTGCCTACCCAACACTCCTCCAGCAACCCTCAGTTTGTTCTCTGTATTTAAGAGTCTCTTATGGTTTGTCTCCCTTTTTGTTTTTATATTATTTTTGCTTCCCTTCCCTTATTTTCATCTGTTTTGTATCTTAAATTCCACATATGAATGACGTCATATGATATTATTCTTTCTTTCACTGATTTATTTTGGGTAGCGTAATACACTCTAGTTCCGTTCATATTGTTGCAAATGGCAAGATTTTGGTTTATTTTTTTTTTAATTTTTTTAACGTTTATTTATTTTTGAGACAGAGAGAGACAGAGCATGAACGGGGGAGGGTCAGAGAGAGAGGGAGACACAGAATCTGAAACAGGCTCCAGTCTCTGAGCAGTCAGCACAGAGCCCGACGCGGGGCTTGAACTCACGGGACTGCGAGATCGTGACCTGAGCCGAAGTCAGATGCTTAACCGACTGAGCCACCCAGGCGCCCCGATTTTGGATTTTTTTGATCACTGAGTAATATTCCATCGTATATATATATATACATATATATATACCACATCTTCTTTATCCATTCATCAGTTGATGGACATATAGACTCTTCCATACTTTGGCTATTGTTGATAGTGCTGCTATAAACATTGGGTGCATGTGCCCCTTTGAATCAGCACTCCTGTATCTTTTGGATAAATTCATAGTAGTGCAATTGCTGGGTCATAGGGTAGTTCTATTGTTAATTTTTTGAGGAATCTCCATACTGTTTTCCAGAGTGGCTACACCAGTTTGTTTTCCCACCAACAGTACAAAAGGGTTCTTTTTTCTCTGCATCCTTGCCAACATCTGTTGTTATCTAAGTTATTAATGTTAGCCATTCTGATAGGTATGAGGTGGTATCTCATTGTGGTTTTGATTTGTGTTTCCCTGATGATGAGTGATGTTGAGCATGTTTTCATGTGTCTGTTAGCCATTTGGATGTCTTCTTTGGAAAATTGTCTATTCATGTCTTTTGCCCATTTCTTCACTGGATTATTTGTTTTTTGGGTGTTGAGTCTGATGGGTTCTTTATAGATTTTGGATACCAACCTTTTATCTGATACGTCATTTGCAAATATCTTCTCCCATTCTGTAAGTTGCCTTTTAGTTTGGCTGATTGTTTCCTTCACTGTGCAGAAGTTTTCATCTTGATGAGGTCCCAATAGTTCATTTTTGCTTTTGTTTCCCTTGCCTCCGGAGATGTGTCTAGTAAGAAGTTGTTGTGGCCGAGGTCAAAGGGCTTGTTGCTTGTTTTCTCCTCTAGGATTTTGATGGCTTCCTGTATTAAGTTTAGGTCGTTCGTCCATTTTGAGTTTATTTTTGTGTATGGTGTAAGAAAGTGGTCCAGGTTCATTTTTCTGCATATCATTGTCCAGTTTTCCCAGCACCATTTGCTGAAGAGACTATCTTTTTTCCATTGGATATTCTTTCCTGGTTTGTCAAAGATTAGTTGACCATACATTTGTGGGTCCATTTCTGAGTTCTCTATTCTGTTCCATTGATCTATGTGTCTATTTTTGTGTCAGTACCATACTGTCTTGATGATTACAGCTTTGTAATATAGCTTGAAGTCCAGAATTGTGATGCCTCCAGCCTTAGTTTTCTTTTTCAAGATTGCTTTGGCTATTCAGGGACTTTTCTGGTTCCACACAAATTTTAGGATTGTTTGTTCTTACAGAGACATTTAACTTTATTCTCTTGCTAGGATTTGTAATTTGGGAATATACTCAACAAATTCTACCACCACTCCACCAAGAAAATATGACTCTCCTCTGGAGTCTGTTTCTATTTGTGTGTGTGTGTGTGTGTGTGTGTGTGTGTATGATTGGAGAGGAAATAGTTGTTGGACGATGGAGAAGCCCTATTAGGAGAAAAGAAGTCAATGCCTTGGGTTATAGGGTCTGAAGGGGGAAGCCACTGGCTTGGATGAGTCCTTTACAACAGGACACAGATATGAGAAATGATGAACACATTATGTCTAAAGTGACAGAGATACCAACTGTTTCCTTTAAAGAATATACATGGAGGGGTGCCTGGATGGCTCAGTGGGTTAAGCGTCTGACTCTTGATTTCAGCAAAGGTCGTGATCTCACAGTTTGTGAGTTTGAGCCCTCTGCACTGATAGAGAAGCTTGCTTGGGATTCTGTCTCTCTTCCCTTCCACTGCTCGTGCTATCTCTCTCTCTCTCTCTCAAAATAAATAAATTTTAAAAATAATAAAAAAGAAAGGAGTTTTCCTTAAAAAAAGAAAGAATATAGCTGGAGTCCAAGGTCACATAGGAGAAGCCCCCAGTGAATTCCCCATGTCAAGCAGGCTGAGGACACTCAAACTATGCTTCTAAGTCTTTTAATTCTGATTGCAGGAAAATTGGTCCGCTTTGTCGATGTCTCTTACTTAATATTCTTAGGAGAATTTCTTTGTAGAGTTAGGTTGGATTTAAAACATAGTGTCACCATTTTTGAGATGGCATGAGTTTGGAAAAGATTAGGCTGCAGGTCTGCAGCTCACAACACCCTCCATCCCTCCAAACACCCAAGAAAATAGCTCAGCATTTCAGTCAAGTTGCCACTCCTCCCATCCTGTCTCCTTTACCTAAAAGCAGACTCAAGTGCTTATGTGATGTCTGTCTGGGGCCAAGGTGATCATAGAGTATGTCTTCTGCATATTTTGCTCAGTATTTATGCATCTCGGAGGTGTTTCAAATCCAATCTCAAAGCCAAATTGGCCATTGGCCATTGACTTTGGTTACCCCACAGGGAGGACTTGCTGCCCAGCTAAAGGCTTTTATTCCTGAGGAATTTAAATCACAATCGATATCTCCTCCTCAGGGAAGAAATAAGCAAAGGCTAATCTCACCACTGTGAGTTTATTACTTATATGATACCGTTTGGAGCACACCGTCCCAGTGATTCTTGGCAAGTCAACAAGAGTTTTTCTCCAGCTTCAAACTGTTTGGGTTTTCAACTATATTAAGACTGAAAGCTCACACTATGTGCTTCCTATGTAGAGCTTCTCCCAGAGTTCTTCCTTGGAAGATGTTGTTAAACAGACATGTTAATCATAGGAGCACCTATAGCACCAGAAAGGATTAGAACTGGGAATAAGTGCCATTTGAGATCTATCCTTGACTTCCTCTTGCCCATACCCTGAACCTTTTGCTATGAAGGAAGATATTGAAAGGTTTCTGTTGATTTATTCTGTCCTCAGTGTCAGAGGGAAGACTTGTGAGTGACTGTGGAATGGAAGGATCTTGTCCTTCCCTTACGGAAAATTGTGTATTAATGTCTCTTTGAGTATGAAGGGTTTTATTCTTATTTATTTATTTTTTTAGATTTAAAAGATTGTTTTTATCTTAATTCTTTCCAACTTTATTGAGCTACAATTGACATATAATGTGTAAATTTATTTATTTATTTATTAAATTATTTTTAACGTTTACTTATTATTGAGAGACAGAGAGACACAGAGCGTGAGCAGGGGAGGGGCAGAGAGAGGGGGAGACACAGAATCTGAAGTAGGCTCCAGGCTCTGCTGTGCTGAGCTGTCAGCACAGAGCCCGATGCGGGGCTCGAACCCACAAACTGCAACATCATGACCTGAGCCGAAGTCGGTCGCCCAACCAACTGAGCCACCCAGGCGGCCCTATAATGTGTAAATTCAAAGTGTGAGATGTGATAATTTGATATGTGTATATATTGCAAAATGATTTCCACCATAAAGTTAGTTAGTACATGTATCACCTTATATTGTGACAGTTTTATGTAGATGTGTGTGCGTGTGTGTGTGTGTGTGTTGATAACTTTGAAGATCTACTTTATTAGTAGCTTTGAAATACACAAGACAGTGTTGTTAATTATAGTCACCATGCTCTAGATTACATCCCCAGAACTTACCTTCTTATAACTGGGGGTTTATACCCTTTGACCACCTTCACCTCTCCCCTCCCCACAACCACCCATCTATTCTCATTTCTGTGAGTTCAGTTATTTTCAGATGTGAGGGATTTTACACTGGGCGGGGGATGGGGGGGAATGACATTTGGGATGGGGCAAGGTTAGAGGATGGTGGAGGGAGGGTGGGTGGAGACCTTCGTTACCAAGAAGTCAGGAGGTCAGCACTAGAACAACTAGTTTAGCATCTGTTCCATTTCTGCTTCCTTGTCAGTTCTTAAAAAGAGCTGCCAATGACAGAGCTTCCTCAGACAGGAAACTGGACTGTAGTGGGGGTCTCCAGAGTGAGGACTGCTCATAGGAGAGACACTTCAAAGAGGCATCTGTTTGGCAACTCTTGGAGGAATACGAGTAAATTTCAGGGATTATGGGACTAGTCCCTGAAAGCACATGTGTGCAAGAAAAGTTGATCCCGAGGCACAAGTTCAGAAATAGGAGTTATTACCTTAGGGTTTATAGACCCCTTGAAATCGAATGCAAACGTGTCTGTGTGTGTGCATACATTATCTGTGTATAGGCATTAGGAAGAGGGTCCATAGCTTTTATCAGATCCTCAGAGAGACCTGGGACTCTAAAAAGATTAAGAATAGCTATCAATGTGAATAATAAGATCCCAATTTCGAAGGATTGGAGGAAAAAATGCATAACAAACTGATGACATTAGTAAAGTTAGTGGAACGGGATTGGTTAGCAGGTGAGGAGACAACAAACTTTCTCTGGACTGTTTGACTTAGAAAAGTGGGTATGCATTATTTCCATAATTTAGAAAAGAAGAGAAAAATCTCCAATTGAAACAAAAATGCACCACTTTAGAACAAATATGATCTCACTTTCTTTCCTCTCTGGTTACAGATAAAACACACAGGAAAGGGCTTGGAGGGGTGGGGGGGAAGGGGCAGGAGCCTGAGACAAAGGGAGTTTGTGGGAAGGTGAAGAAAATGCTGTGTGGGGCAAACCTGAAAGCAGAGAATGTGTCCTTGGAAGCCAAGGGGGAAAGAACTTTCCTTGTATAAGAAACTCAAGCCATCGACCTGAAGAGAGGGTGAAGGGTTGACCCTCAGAGCCAAAACTAGGACGTGGCTTGTAGGAACCAGAATCTACAGAGTTGGCTGGTGCGAGATCTGGTCTAGCTCACACTGTCTTCTGCTCTCTGAGGAGGTTCTGTGGCCATTTGGGAATCAGGGAAGACTAACGAAGGTGTAACATGAGCTTCTAAGATCCTTTGGTTACCCATTGGCTGCTTCTTCTAAGTGGGTAGTGTTAAAATCCTCAAAATAAAAGAGGCTTAAATGTTTATTTGGGGAGCTAGTAAGGCAAGGGAAGCTGGGGACACTGCCCTTCTGTCAGATCTCATCTTAATGGAAGAGGAAGCCCAAAGTACAGCGTAGGAGATAGAGCAGGCAACTCTGAAAAGGAAATAAACCCAGATTGAATTCTTGGGACCCTTGGGAAGAATGGAGAACAGAAGGGAAGATGGGGGAGTACCTGCCGGTGGGCTTCCAGACCCTTTAACAAGCCAACTCATAGCATCCATCTGGGGTGAGTAGTCTGAGGGTGGAGAGGACCAGACCGCCAAGGAAACTGGGCCAAACCCATGTTGGACGTTTCTGTGTTTTCCCACTTAGACCTTTTTGGCTTCTGTATCAGACTATTGAATGAATCCCACCCCCTTGCAGTGGTCTCTGAATCCTGCCCAAATTCTTCCAGTATTTGTCCTTTTTTTTTTTTAACGTTTATTTATTTTGAAAGAGAAAGATAGTGTGAGTGGGAGCAGAGCAGAGAGAGAGGGGCAGAGAGAGAATCCCAAGCAGGCTCTGCACCATTCAGCACAGAGCCCAGTGCGGGGCTCAAATTCACAAACCGCGAGATCATGACCTGAGCCAGAACTGAGTGTCAGATGCTCCACTGACTAAGCCACCCAGGTGCTCCAAAATCCTTCCAGTATTTGATGGCACTGAGATGATTTGAAAGAAGTGACTCAGAAGCCATTTTGCCTCCTCTTATTTTAGTTCAGGCAAAGTAGTGTTATTTTAGGCCCTTGGGAAGATTCAATCCCCCTAAAATGCCATACTTTTCTCTGCCCTTGGCCCTCATTTCTTGTCCCCCCAAAAGGAAATTGAAACCTGTATTTTTAAAGTTGGAATTATGTCTTTTAGCTTATGACTTTAAGTTTGCTTAATGAAACTGCTGCTTTTAGCTATTATCTACCAAAGATAGATTCATTGTTACCGTTCGCTCAAGGTTGTAAGGTTTACAAAATACTGTTTCATGCATTATCTGGTGAAAACCTTACTACCAGCCTTTGAAGTGGTGTGTTACTGTTAGACAACTGAGACTGTGAGAGATTAAGTAGCCACTGAGGTAGTGGAGTCAGGATTTCAACACAATTAGACGCCAAATTTCAGACATTTCCCACCGCACCCGTCTGCTGATTTACAGATGGAAGTGGTTACTGTGGTCAGTGAGTATCTGGACTCTGGAACTGCATCTCTCTGCTTCAAATCCCAGTGAACGATTGACAATTGAATGACCTTAGGTAAGTCACTTAGCATCAATTACATCAGTTTCCTTATCTGTAAACTGGGATGTAGTATCATTGTCCATCTTACAGGGTTGCAGTGAGGATTAAATGAGGTAATACCTTTGAAACTCTTAGAACAGTTTCTGCCACATTGGGGACATTGTACAAGTACTTGATATTATTAAGAAATCTCTACTTCTATGAGATTTTATGGTAAAATGATCTTGTTCTTTGTGCACTTCATTCTGTCTTTACTTTTCTCTTGGAGAGTAACAGGAAGAAAATTAGCTGCTTCCCTGGTAGAGTTACTGGACTGAGCCTCTCTGGAACTTTCCAGAGATTTCCTCCAGAATTAGGAGATTAACCTGTGGAATCATAGACCTTCTGGGTTGGAAGTGACCTCCGATAAGTCTCCTGCTCTGAAGAGGAGGCTGGAATCCAGAGAGTGCCTCATCTAACTGGTGTCTGAGCTGTTTCCTAACTCCTAATTTGGTGCTCTGATTTTGAGCTAGAGACCACATACACGGCACCTTTTTTCAGCTCAAAGGACAAATCAGCATTCTTGCTCCTTAGGGAATAGTCACATTTGTGCTGCAAAGCCTGTTTGAAATCAAGTGGGTGATTGTCATAACAACACATGGTTTTAAAAAAGGGGAAAGAAAAAAATGATTATCTGTGTAGAAACCATGTTGAGATTTTTTAAAAGTATAAGTGACATACAATATCCTGTTCGTTTCAGGTATACATCATAGTGATTCAGTATTTTTAGACATTATGAAAGGATCCCCATGATAAGTCTAGTTACCACCTGTGACTATACAAAGTTATTACAATATTATTTACTACATTCTCTATGCTGTACATTAGACAGTTAGATTTCTGAGAAAGAGGCTGTTTTAGGTGGCTTTTAAAGAAGTCAGAAGAATATTCTGTGCATTAAGGCTTAAAGCAGGAAAAAAAAATTCAAACACACTATTTTATTCATTTACCTTCAAGGGTATCAGAGGAAGCAAATAGAAACTGACACTTTACCAAAATGTAAAGAAAAAAAAAATGCCCTGAGGTTGAAACTGAAGTGAAACGAACATTTCTGGTGATCCAAACAAGCTCTTAAGGGAAGGAAAGACATATTTCCCATCTCAACCTCTAATAAAAGCATTAGCAAGCTTTGGATTATTCATCTGAGAAATTTTTCTTAATGTCATTACAAGGCAAGCCAGTGATTAGACTTTCAATTCCTGTATTTTAGAGTATGAGTGATGAACCATGTTTGGTAGGCAGCTGTTTCATCAAAAATAAGGGAACACAGGGTTTTTTGTGAGCAAAATATTCTAGTTTTCTCAAATTGGGATGGGAAGCAGAGACTACAAGGGCAGGGGCATAGCTGACTCCCAAGGAGCCCCTGCAAAACCTGCAAACCTTCAACAAAGGACAGGTCCCTTAGTACGAATGTGAGGGCATCTGTCCAATGTGATCTGGAAAAGAGGCCCTCCCCACAGTTTTCCTTGAGGGAAAGTTGTTTTTTTTTTAATTTTTTAATTTTTTTTTTTTAATTTTTGAAAGAGAGAGAGAGGGTGGGAAGGGGCAGAAAGAGGAAGACACAAAATCTGAAGCAGGCTCCAGGCTCTGAGCTGTCAGCACAGAGTCCGATGTGGGGCTTAAACTCATGGACCATGAGGTCATAACTTCAGCTGAAGTCGGGCAAGGTCATGACCTCAGCTAAGTCTGACACTTAACCCAACTGAGCCACCCAGGCACCCAGAGGGAACAGATTTAAATTGCAGGTCAATTATACCAATTAAGGTCAGTGACTATTTCTTTGAGTCTTACAATGTTCTTTATTTCTGTTAATTACACACAGACCAGCCAATGAGCCAGTGCAGGAGCAGTCTCACTCCTAACTTACTCAGGACTTGAGCAACACTAGAAATGGAAGTCCACTGGGGCGCCTGGGTGGCTCAGTTGGTTGAGCATCCAACCTCACCTCAGGTCATGATCTTGCGGCTCGTGGGTTTGAGCCCCGCATCGGGCTCTGTGCTGACAACTCAGAGCCTGCAGCCTGCTCTGATTCTGTGTCTCCTTTTCTCTCTGCCTCTCTCTGTCTATCTCTCTCTGTCTCTCAAAAATAAATAAATGTAAAAAAAAAATTTTTTTTAAATGGAAGCCCACATACCAGGAGTCTCATTATATACAAGAAATAAATTAAGCTAAAAAAACCTGTTAAACAAAATATATTTTGTCTTCTTATCTTGACAAATGTATCTTCTTGTCTATTGCCCTGAGATAAGATTGTTCCTAGAAGGGAGTTTATGGCCTTTTAAGGCAGAGGCTAGAACACAAGCAATGGGATTGGTCTGTAGCTAAATTAGCACATGTTATGAACTTTCTGCAGTAATCATGATTTAAAATATGCCATTGTGTTGTTTGACCATGGATCAGGCAGGCTACAGGTTATAGATTTTAGCTTGGTGACCACATACGTACGTGCAAAGGTCTAGTGTTTCTTTAAAAAATTTTTTTAATATTTATTCATTTTTGAGAGACAGAGAGAACAGAGCATGAGCTGGGAAGGGTCAGAGACAGAGGGAAACATAGAATCTAAAGCAGGCTTCAGGCTCTGAGCTATCAGCACAGAGCTGATGCGGGGCTTCAACCCATGAACCTTGAGATCCTGACCTGAGCTGAAGTCGGATGCTCAATCTTCAACTAGCTGCCATGGTTAGTGCATATTGACTGTTTTGGGCTCTGGGTTGAAAATAGAGGCTTGAACCAGTGACATTGTGTTGTCACTGGTATCACTAGGATAGCTAGGGAGAAGGTGTAAAAATTATCCTTAAAGGTGTTTATTTTTTGTCTTAAATCTGTATTGTCACAAAAGCATGAACCCTCATTTGAGAAACCAAACTTTTAAGAACACTGACATTTCTTTATCATGTACCTGGTTTGTAAAGAACATAGTTGTAATTGGTCATTACAACTGTTGTATTGTTTTGTCTTACTGGAAGCAGGAAATAGGACTCACTCAATTCACTTCAAATAATAGATTAATCATGAGGATACTCTTGGGTGTAAGACAGACCGTCAGCCCCATGGGACCCCAGAAATTGTTGCTCGACAGGCCTCACAGCAAGAGGAGGGAATGGGGTTTGTGAACTAGGAAGTCACCTGGGTCTGGTGCAGTTCTATAGGCTGAGTCCTGGGGCTTTTCCAGGAGGATTTCTTATATGGTGGTTTCATTCCTTGTAACCCTGGGAACAAGGCCTAAACACAGGCTCCTGGAAAGGTTTCAAGAAGATCAGTCATCCCACGCCTCGGGTGGGTAGTCTGGCCTGAACCAGGAGGGAAAGAAATCATAAGCACAGAAGGACACCCCAATCCCCTGACAGATGCTCCTCTGAAAAAAAACAGACAAGGCGAGAAAAAGTCACTGCCAAAGGATCTTCAACACCAGTTCTGTTGCAAGATCCAATCTCGTGTTTGTGATTTATAATCCTTCTGGTGTGAAGGACTCAGACTTTAGTGCCCGGAGGGGAAAATGATTCTTTAGACTGTGACATTACCGTGCACAATGACACAGGGAAGAGAAGGGAGACGAAAGAGCAAAGTTACACCAGCTGTGTGCTAATGTTGGCTCTGCTGCTATGATTATTAGCATTCCACTTCTGGCTGATGGATGATTCTCAAATTGGGAATAACAAGATGTGGGTTAGGGTCATTTATTTAAAGAGTCTCTTGGTCATAACCTGAATGCATTTGGCCGTGACATATGCAGGAACCTCCACAAAGGTGACCGTAAGTTCTTTGACACTTGTCCCGGTGAGAGGTAGGGTCTATTCCTTTTCTCCCTGTAGCAGGCTGGCCTCTGATTGCATTGAGCAATAGAATATGGCAGGCGTAGTGTTGTGTCAGTTCCAGGCCTAGACTTTAAAAGGACTGGCAGTGTCCATTGTGGTTTCTTGGAACCTTTGCCTATCGTGCAAGAAATATGACTAACTTGCTAGAAACACATGGAGAGGGCCTGAAATGGAAGTAGAGAGGAGACCCACTGAGCCAGCCTTCCTGTTATCTTGGGCCCTCCAACCCAGCCAGCTGCTGCTTGAATATGCTGAGGGGCCCCTGTTGACACCATGGGGAGCAGATTCGTTCAGCCATGTTCTGCCCATACTCCTGGCCTATAAAAGCATGAGGTATAAATGGTTGATGTTTTAAGCCACTAAATTTGAGGCGGTTTTCACATGTAACAATAGATATCCAAAATATTCACGATAGCAGGAAAGAAAGGTGGGGTGGGCTTGGACCTGAGGGAAGGGAGTAAAAAGGCTAGAGACTAGTGGATGAGTCATAGGAGGACTATCCCAGTTGGAGGGTATCATGGCGTCAAAACGCCTAAAAGTTTAATTAACTTTGCATCTTCTGAGGCTTTGAAAACTCCAGATCCATTTAGGCAGTGACAATGTCAACGCTGGTAGAACAGAAGATTCTAAAGGAGGCCAAACTCAGAGTCAGGCGGTGGGGGCATTGGGTTCCGTATCTTCTGACCGGTTGGTGCAGGGCCTGGCCCCCAAAAAAGAGATGGGAAGTGGTAGGAAGTGTTTCAGAGCCTCAGATGAATAGCCTGAAAGTCAGGAACAGAATCCATCCCCAGAGGGTCCCTAGAGGACAAATTGAGAGAGACACTCAATCATGTGAGTGTGCAAACACAGAGGAGACTCACAGTGGAGGCTGTGCCTCAGTGGCCTAGGGGTGCCTTGGATGGTCCATGTCCTAGTGAGTCTCAGATCTAGGAAATGCTGAAGAAAACCAGAAGAGAAAGGCTGTGACTTTGCAGAAGTGACTACCCATCAATTTACACAGGTGTATGAACAGATACGTAGATATAGATATTCTTTTATTATTGTTAGGGTCCCAGGTGGGACGTACTCGAAAGCATTTGACTAAAAAGTCTTGATTCTCTCTCTGCCCCTCCTCCATTCTCATTTTCTCTCTTTCTCTCAAAATAAGTAGATAAACTTAAAAAATACTGAGGGGGAACCTGGGTGGCAGTCGGTTAAGCATCCGACCCTTGATTTTAGCTCAGGTCATGATCCCACTGTTTGCGAGTTCGAGCCCCGAGTTGGGCTCTTCACTGACAGGGCAGAGCCTGCTTGGGATTTTCTCTCTCTCTCTCCCCTGCCCCTCCTCCACTTGTGTGTATGTTCTCTCTCTCTCTGTCTCTCTCAAAATAAATAAACTGAAAAAAAAGTCTTAAATGTAGAAGTCATTTACAGAAGTGTGGGCATGTTTACAGAAAAGAGTTAACATAGTGAACTGCTATCTTTCAAGAGGCCTGCTTGCAAATTGGCCCTAGGCTGGCACCTGGGAGCTTGGGTTCCCATTTTTCCCTGATGAGAATGGCTCACTGTGCACACACGTTTTCCGCAAACAATAGTGGTTATGCTAAACACCTACTTTCTTTCTAAGAGTCTGGGATTGTGGTAGGTGCTGTACAACAGGTGCCTATGTGGCCAGCTCCCAGTAAAAATCTTGGGCACTAGTTCTCTAATGAGCTTTCCTGGTGGACCACATGTCATGCACACTGACACAACTCATTGTGGGCAGAGGTAAGTACATCTTGTGTGACTGAGAGATGCTGGGAGAGCATCCTTGGAGCTTGTGCCTGGTTTCTCCCAGACTTCACCCTGTGTTCCTTTCAGTTTCGCAGATTTTCCCTTTTGCTGTAATAAATCTGAACCATGAACATGACTCTATGTTGAGCCATGTGTGTCCTCATAGTGAACCATCTTACCTGGGGGTGGTCTTAGCTCCCCTCTCCCAATATAGCAGAGTAAAGAGAAACATTAGGGGAGGGCTCATCCAGTGACCAGGAACAGCAGGAAGCCATTACCTTCCTTACAACCTGAAGGAGCAGGAAAAGGAAGAAGTTAGCAGAACTCGGTGAGAGCTGTAGATGTAGAAAGGAGACAATTTACAAGAGCTGATGCCTTGGTGGAAAAATACAATTTGTGACCAAATACATCCTTACCTCTCCTTCCTCCTGACCTCCAACACTCAGCTGGTACCTCCCATTGGTTACACTCTACTGGGAGACAGAGGGCAAGGGAGCCTGTTGGAATCAGCCTGCTGGGGCACAGTGTAAGAGAGAGATGGTGAAAAATGGGTCTGAGCGGACAGAGTAACTAGGATAAGTTTAAAAGCAAATAATTTTTAACTGTTCCTGAGCTAGGTTGATAAGTCAGCTAATTACGGAAAGGTCGTATTTCACATTGTATTAGTCAACAATCCTGGATGGAACCTCATTACGCATATAAAGTTCAAATTACTTAGCATGGCATTTCAAGCCCTTCTTAATCTAGACCAAGATCCCCTTTTAATCTCCTGTCTCCTCCCCACAGCTGCATACATTCCACATTCCTGGTCCACCATTACTAGTCATAACCTTAGTACAGCAGCATTCTCTAGCCTTCATATTTTGCTTTCCTCTTCCTTGTACTTTGCACACCCACTCCTTGTTACTTCCACTTAATGAAGTCTTTTATCTATCATTTAGGACCCAGCCTAACTACGATGCTGCTTGCAAAGCCTTCTTGAACCCCAGCCATTCTCCTTTCAGATAGACTCGCCCTGTCCCACAATATTAACCAGACTACCATAGGTGAGGGTTGGTCATGTCTTTCTTAACCAGGCCCCCTCAGTGCCCAAGGCAGAGGCCATAGGCCCCACCTAAGAATGTTCAAATGAGCCCCGATCTATGAATCTTTTCACACATTGGCTTCCCTTGTGTGGTAACCCACTTTGAGCTGTAACTCTGATGCTACTCTGGTACCCTGACAATGCAGCATATCTTAATTGTCCCTTTTGGTTCATAACTAACCAATGCAGGCTCCAGACTTGTGTTTCTGCAGACCCCAAAGCAGATACTGGGACTCTACCCACTGGGCCTAGAGCAGCTCAGTCCCCTGCTCCTTTGTAGACTGACATTGGACATTGTGCACACGTCTGTGTCTTCACTAGGTTATGAACATCTTAAAGACCATAATGGTTGCATAGTCATCTTTACAGGCTGGTTAGGAACTCATGCATAGAGTGTGTTCAATACACATTGCTGAACTGAATTAATTGGAATAAAAATAAATTGTATAATATCCTATTTTTTACCTTCTAAACTGTCACTTTTAGAACTCAGGGAAATAAATTGTTCCAGTTTCCAGTTTTGAAGCAGAGAGCCCTAAGAAATAAGGAGGAAATGAATCTTCTCTGAAGGCGGACTTTTTCTGTACCCTGGAGATTTCATCTTTGAGTGACAAAATGAGTCAGCCATTTTAGAAGGAAGGAAAAGTTTCTGTGATATGATACTTTTCCCCTTCCACTTATGGACAAACTAATACACAAAGCTAAAACTTGCAATTTTAATGACAAAGTCAGGTTTTTCAATTTTTAAATAAAAAATGAGTTTAGATTTACTACCAGGTATTTAAAGTCCTTCTGGAAGCTGTTTTATGTGAGTGTAGACCTTGTTTTCTTCTTTTCCTAAGGCCATGTAGAATAAAAACTTGATTAGAAATAAATTTTTAATATTCCAATAGGTTGACATCACTAAAAAGTGGTATCCTAGCAACAAGAAGAGGGACAATGGGCTGAGTAGATGCAAACTATGGATAGACTTTCCACCTGGAACTTTTTAAAAGGGCAGTTGATAAGGCGACCAGCTCATAGACATGGCTGATCAGACATTAAATTATGTTCTTGAATGAAAGATCCTGGGGAGAGAAAATTTTCACTTAATTTGGCAATGTTTATGGCTTTATACTCAGTGAAGATTAAAGAGGTTTTGAATGAGTTATTCTGAAAGATCTCCATTTAAATTTTTTGTAGGATTTCAGGAAATAAACAGAACTTAATTCTCCCATACACAGTTCTATAGTGTCTGTCTAGAGAAGCACTTTGATAAGGAAAATGCAGTACTCATTGCCAAACAACAAATCAAATAACAATCTTTGTGGAGTAGTTTGGGGACTGTGCTGCAGACTTTTAATTTGTTTTAAACACAAATCAAGTATTTACTTGATTTATTTAACTTGACCATACATATTCTTAGAAATGGTAAGTATGCTTTTAATCCCCTGGAATCTCTGGGATAGTTTAATAAAGTATTACCACACTCTAGCTATTGAGTTTTTGCCAAGCCAGTCAGTTGTTTTTACAATAGTTTTATTGAGACATAACTCATATGCCCTAAGATTCACCCTTTTAAAGTATAAAATTCAGTGGTATTTACCCATGTGGAGTTGTGCTACCTTCAACACTATCTCGTTGCAGAACATATTAATCTCCCTGCAAAGAAACTCCACGCACACCGACAGTCATTCCCCATCCTCCCCTCTAGTCCCCTCGTTACAACCCTAATCTTTCATTTATATAGATTTGCCTCTTTTGCACATTTCGTGTGAATGGAATCATACAACACGTGGCCTTTGTGTCTGGCTTCTTTCACTTAGTATTTTAATGTTTTTAAGGTTCTTTGATATAGCATGCATTACTGTTTCCTTTCTTTTTATTGCCAAATATGTTTCTGTTGTATGGATATACCGCATTTCATTTCTTCCTTTATCAGTTGATGGACATTTGAGTTGTTTCCATCTTTTGCTATTATAAATAATGCTCCTGAACTTTAGTGGGGAATTTTTGTTTGAACAGTTTTAAGCTGTATTGGATACATGCCCAGGTGTGGAATTTCTAGATCATATGGTAAGTTTATGTTTTATGATTGAGGAGCTACCAAACTGTTTTCCAAAACAGCTGCACCATTTTCCATTCCCAGAGCAATGTATGAGGGTTCTCATTTCTTCACATTCTTACAAACACTTGTTACCATCTGTCTTGTGTAGCGTAGCCATCCAAGTGGATGTGAAGTGCTATCTTCTTGTAGTTCTGATTGGCAATTACTTAATGATGAATAATGATGAGCATCATTTCATATCCTTTTTGACCATTTGCAGCTCTTCTTTAGAAAAATGTTTATTCAAATCTTTTGTCCATTTTTAATTAGGTTATTTGCCTTTATTCCTGAGTTGTAAGTGTTCTTTACACTGGAAACGGCTCTCTGATCAGATATAAGATTTGCAAATATTTTCTCCCATCCTATGGATCGACTTTAAGAAAAACGTTCTTTTTTATTTATTTATTTATTTATTTATTTATTTATTTTTAACGTTTACTTATTTTTGAGACAGAGAGAGAGCATGAACGGGGGAGGGGCAGAAAGAGAGGGAGACACAGAATCAGAAGCAGGCTCCAGGCTCCAAGCCATCAGCCCAGAGCCCGACGCGGGGCTCAAACTCAAGGACTATGAGAGTGTGACCTGAGCTGAAGTCGGACACTTAACCGACTGAGCCACCCAGGCACCCCAAGAAAAACGTTCTTTTTTAGAGCAGTTTTAAGTTCATGGCAAAATGAACCAGACCAGAGAGTTCTCAGATACCTTCTACCACCATACACGCACAACGTCTCTACTATGTACATCCCCGTGTACCAGAATGGCACCTTTGTTACAAAAGATCAACCTACATTACTACATCATTGTCATCCAAAGTTGATTAATTTACATTAGGGTTCACTCTTGGTTTTGTACATCCTGTGGGTTTTGACAAATGTGTAATGACGTACCTCCACCATTGTAGTGTCCACAGAATAGTTTCACTGCCCTAAAAATACTCTGCCCTCCAGCTCTTCATCCATCCCTTTCTTCTCCCTTCCCCCTGGCAACCATTGATGTTTTTACAGTCTTTATAGTTTGCCTTTTCCTAAATGCCGTATAGTTGAAATCACACAGTGAGTAGCTTTTTCAGATTGGGTTCTTTCACTTTATATTATGCAATTAAGTTTCCTCTATGTATTTTTATGGCTTGACAACTCATTTCTTTTCAGTGTTAAAATATATTCTGCTGTCTAGACGTACCACAATTATTTATCCTTTTGCCTACTAAAAGACATCTTGGTTGCTCCAAGTTTTGGTGATTATGATTAGAACTGCTATAGGGGAACCTGGGTGTCTCAGTGGGTTAAGTGTCTAACTTCAGCTTAGGTCATGATCTCACTGCTCGTGAGTTTGAACCCCACATTGGGCTCTGTGCTGACAGCTCGGAGCCTAGAGCCTGCTTCAGATTCTGTCTCTGTCTCTCTGTCCTTCCCTTGCTTGCACTCTCTCTCCCTCTCTCTCTCTCTTTCTCAAATATAAAATAAAAACAAATTTTTTTTTTTTAAAAAGCTGCTGTAAACATTCATGTGCAGGTTTTTGTGTGGACATGTTTTCAGCCCCTTTGGGTAAATACCAAGAAGGAAGATTGCTGGATCATATGATAAGAGTGTGTTTAGTTTTGTGAGAAACTGTCACACTGTCTTCCAAAGTGGCTGTACCATTTTGCATTCCCACCAGCGATGAACGAGAGTTCCCGTTGCTCCATGTCCTGGCCACCATTTAGTGTTGTCAGTGTTTTGAATTTTTGCCTGGGTTGATTGTGCACTATCTTGATGATATCCTTTAATACACAAACATTTTTTAACTCTGATGAAATCCAATTTATCTATTTTTGTTGTTGTTTGTGCTTTGGTGTCATATGTAAGGAACAATTGCTTAACCATGGAGATTCCATGGTTAGTTGCCATGCCATGAAGGAAGAACCATGCCTAGTCATGAAGTTTCACTCCTATGTTTTCCTGTCAGAGTTTTATGTTTTAGCTCTTACATTTGGGTCTATGGTCCATTTTAGCTTATTTCTTGCATTTGTGTGAGGTAGGGATCTGACTTCACTGTTTTGCCTCTGGATATCCAGTTGTCCCAACATCATTTGTTGAAAAGACTATTCATTCCTTATTGAATGGTCTTGGCACCCTTGTTGAAAATAAATAGGTCATAAAAACAAAGGTTTATTTTTGGACTCTCAATTCTATCCTTATGCCCATACAACACTGTCTTGATTACTGTTCATTGGGAGAGAGAGTGCTGATCTAAGTATCTTTTAAAATGAGTGCAGTCTATAAAAACTAAAGGCAAAATTAACTGTACATAAGCAGAGTACTCTAGTTGATAACATTGTTTTCCCTAGAGGTAGAAGTTAAGAATTCTGAAACCACTGGACATTTATACTAGAATTGAACAATTAAGCAAACAGATGGCAGAAAGTGGGAGACAGGTTTTTCACTGTCAAAGTTAGAGGTTACAAGGGGAGGAGGTTAGAGTGATCCTTGCGGTAATGAGTTAAGTTGGACATATCATATGAACTCACGCTTAGCTTAATAGAGATTCACATGGTTACCTTAGGAATATTTATAGTTATGTGTATATACACAAGGAAGTTTATACACATGGAAATATATTCACACATATATCTTCTTGCTCTGTCAGCTTAGAGGGACTAGAAGCAATGATACCCCAAGAGTAATGAATACACCTTGTGCCCAGATCTTGGTTTCCAATACCATTCTCCAACTTAAAAAAACAGGGGCACCTGGGTGGCTCAGTCGTTTGAGTGTCTGACTCTTGGTTTCAGCTCAGGTCATGATCTCACAGTTTCATGGGTTGGAGCCCGGTGTTGGGCTCTGTACTGGCAGTGCAGAGCCTGTTTGGGATTCTCTCTCTCTCTCCTCACCTCTCTCTGCATCCCCCCAACTCATGCTGTCTCTCTCTCAAAATAAATAAACTTAAAAATCAAGTCTCCTTTTCCTGGAGCAGGAAATACACAAGATGCTTCTCTAGTGCCAAAAAGTTAGAAAGTGCTCAAAAATAACTCACAATAATGGGGATGTGTCAAAGGGACACATGAGTCAACTGAAAGAGCTCCCAGTGGCCAAAGCTGGAAAAACCTGAGCTACAAAATAAACATAGTATTTGATTATAACCCAAGGCATAAAATAAATACCTATGAGTTGATAGTGCTTCAAATAAATGATTGGAAAATAAATATGGAATAACAGATAAATCATTTGTGCAGAAGAATCTCAAATAATTTATGTATTACTCAACTCTTAAGGAGGTGGAATATAACTCCTCACTCCATAAGTACAGGTTGTGCATAGAGACCCCCTTCCACAGGGTATAGCTGGAAGGGATTGGAAGAAAAGTAGATTTTCTTGAGGTGCTAGCTTATTTTGCCTCTGTCTTCCCAAAAAATAACAAAGGAAGACCATGTGGCAAGAGTTTTGTTAATTCTTTTAAGCTTCCATTTAGTGTCCTGATGCAGAAAATTACTAAATGCTACCCTGGGATTTTGAAGGTATAAATACAGCTCACAAAGACCCTTATGAATTCCCTTGGAAGAAACTTGTTTTAAGAAAATGCGGTTCATTAACTGTGATAATGGATCAGAGATAGATGGAGATGCAGGCAGTTTTAGAACAAGAACTCTGAATTTGTGCAAACGATGCATGGATTAGATGTGAGAATAAGAATATTAGTGCAATATGGTGAGGAGAAGAAGTAGAATCTTGGGAAACCTCTGACACTAAAGTAGTTATTTCTCAAATAATTTTGACCTGATCCCCATAAGACAATAATTTTACATCATGATCTAGGGTGTATATATGCATATGTGCTATGTGTAACTGAAATCACTATTTGTGTCCTCTTCCATTTTACTATTTTAAAAATGCTCATCTAACCCATTAAATTGATTTCATTTCCCACTAACGAGTCAAGGTTTACAATTATTTCCCAGACACTTTATTATAAAAAAATTTCAAATATACAGAAAAGTTTAAAGAATTGTATGTTGCATAATGTTGTTGTCCATTGAACATTTGTACACCCAACATTTAGTTTCCATAATTCAAATTTTGTTTCAGACACTTAAATGCTTCATCTGCTATAAACTAGAATTCAACATGTTTTATGGTAATTTTTTTTTTCAGATCTTTTGCCCATTTTGATCAGGTTGTTTGTCAGTTTGTTACTGAGTTGTGTGAGTTCTTTTCATATTCTGGATATCAGTCTTTACATATTTTATTATACATATATATGTACATATGTATACATTTTATTATACACACACACATATGTGTATATATATATATATATATATGTTTGTTTTTTTCCCTAAGTCTGTGGTGACATTATCAGGAACCTGGTCTACTACCCTTGGTGTAGTCGCCCTGTACTAACCCCCTTCATGTTTCCAAGATGGCTGCCACAGGTCCAGACATCACATGGATATGCAACATCCCATAAAATAAGATCTGTTTCCCTTTTGTTTCTCTTTAAGAGCTTTTAAAAAAAGCAAAAAAAAGTAGAAGAAATTTTACTAGATACATGCTCTCCGGTAGAATCCCAAACATATTTCATTAGTTAGGATAAGCTTACCACTAAGTTAATCAGTGATAAGGGAAATGGCGCCACTATAATTAGCTTGGTCTAATCAGGATTTGTCATTAGGAGGGTGTGGAACAAAATCTGGTTCTCCTCGTATGGAAAAGGGTATTAGGTATTGGGTTGGGGGAGACAACAAACATGTCTACCTCCATTGGAGAGTCTCTCAGGTGTTTCTATTACTAAGTCCTAGCACCATGTGTCAGGAACAGACAGTCTATATACTCTTCTCTCTTTTTTTTTTTTAATTTTTTTTCAACATTTATTTATTTTTGAGAGACAGAGAGTGAGCAGGGGAGGGGCAGAGAGAGAGGGAGACACGGAATCCGAAGCAGGCTCCAGGCTCTGAGCTGTCAGCACAGAGCCTGATGCGGGGCTCGAACTCATGAACCATGAGATCATGACCTGAGCCAAAGTTGGACGCTTAACCGACTGAGCCAGTCAGGCGCCCCTATATGCTCTTCTCTTGAAGTTTTAAAGCTCTCATACCACCTCCCATCCCATCCCTTGAGATTCCTGGCTTTGGGGTTCCTAGCTGCTTTTATTGCTCCTGAAAATGCACAGCTCTTTTCATATAAGGCCCTTGTGTTTACGTAGGAGATTGCTTGCTGGATCATTGTTCCCAGCTTTCCTTCCATTCCTGAAGATACTCCCAGATAAATCCACAGTCTCTTGCCTTTCAGATGCAATGCATTGCAGAACCCTTTTTCCATGAAGGCCTGTCTTCGCCATTGCTTGTGGAGGCCACTCCCTTCTTTCAGGTGGGAAACGCCTTGGGAGGACCCCTTGACTGGATGGCAGTGATATGACCCACAGAGTAGCCTCTTTGAATACTTCCTAGCAGTCCATGCTGGGCTGCCTCTGATTCTACCATGCTGCAAGAAGGAAGCCTTCTCTATTTAGGCTGTCAGTTAGGCAGTTTGTGGTTAAAATGGTCAGTAATAAAGTGTTCTCTAAAATCAACACTCTCTTTCTTTGCCAATAAAATGGCATCTATGAAACTGTGCCATTTCCTGGCGTTTCATTCCTGAGGAAAAGCCTCATCTCCAAGTCCTAGAAATAGAGCCCCTAAGTTCTGGTAGACCTCTGTTTGCCAGCCTCACTCACAAGATGGAACACTAGCTTCACAGTTGCTATGTGGCTCATTCTCTCCCTCTGTCTCTCTGTCTATGTGTGTCTCCCTCTCCTCTGGAAATAATACATGGCTGAATGCTTCAGAAAGAGACAAGAGTAGAGAATGGAGGCAATAATAATCAGAATTGGAGCTAGGTACATTAGAGATTCAAGAACCCATGTTATGTGATAGCCAGAGATGTGTCCAGAGTAAGAGCAGAAGTCATGTTTGAAGACCTTGGTGGTCAAAAATTTAAGAAGAGTTTAATACTAAGTTGCGAACACAAAGGCCGGGTACTTTTGGTTCTCAGCACTTAGGATATGGACAAAGGGTTGAAAGTTTGGAATTTAGGTAAAGGATTAAGAGAACGTAGTCACAGAAATTAAAGTTGTTGGGGTCAATAATCTAGAAGGTAGATGATGAAGATGAAGGAAGTAGTGGCCATGGGCCAGGAGTGGATCTGGCCCAGAAGTATTGGATGGTTTATTTCCTGACAGGAATTACAATTTCAGCTGGACATGGAGGTTCTGGGTCTGCAGGTGTGCACAGGGAGACATGGAATAACATAGAAAGCATGCTGGACAAGAAGTACAAGACCTAGGCTCTGCTCTAGCTCTTTCCTACGCCAGCTGGATGACCTTAAGCAAGTGGCTTAACCTCTCTGAGTCTTTAGTTTCTTCATTTGAAAAACTTTGACGAACATGTTTGTCTTCTGTGAAGAAGAAAGAAGGTAAAATGTATATATAATCCCATGGAAACTGCAGAATGCCGTATGATTATCATTGAAGGGTACACTCAGCTTCCAGACCTTCATTGGAGAAACTATCTAAATGCCCCTACATTATTTCTTTTCTCAGCGTATATGATTATCTCATATTTCTAGCAAGATAATACTGACAGCCTATCATTTTGTATATTAGTCAGGACTCGTGGCTTTAAATGACAGAAACCTGAATTCAAGTTTTAAGGAAGTTTGCCAAACTACAAAACAGGGACGCACAGAAGTGTAGCTGGATTCAGACATGGCCCAGCTTAGGAGTTCAAACGGTGTTGAAATGTCTCTGTTTTTCTCCCCTTTCATCTGTTTCCCTCTTTGTGGCTTTGTTAGCGCTCACACTGCTGCCTCATCATAGTGTTTCAGTCTAGCAACCTCTGCAGAGGGAGAAATTCCCTGTCCTTCCTTCCATATTTTAATCTAAAGAAAGACTGGGATGCCCACTAGCTCTGCCCTCTCACAGGCTGTGGGTAACAGGTTCGTTTCTGAACACATAGGAGGTGTGTTTACGATGAAGCCGATGCAGCTGAAGTGTAAAATTTGCAAATGTGAATATTTTAGTCCTATCTCTTTCCACTCTGACTTCCTCTCCATCACCCTTCTTTTGTGTTCAGCAATGTTGAGTGACCAGAGGCATTTATAGGGGCGGTCAACTTGAGCATACATTTGGTTTGGCTTTTGTGAGATATATTTACCTGCTTTGCAATGGCTCCCATGTATGGCTCACATATTTCTAGTCATTCTAGTATAGGAATGGCTCCAGAAATACTCCTATATGACTTTGAGCCAACTTACCTGACATCTTGACAGGAAGAAGCAGTGTCAAAGATCATACTGTGAACAAGTGTGTCCAATTGGCATCCAGGACTTGGGGATGGATAGTGGAGAAAAAAACATGGTTTGAAATGTATGAAGTCAGGAGTTACTCTGTGGAAATTCTTCCAAGCATCAGATATAGGAAATGGTAATGATAGTCTCATTAACACTTGATCAAACCAGAAGTGCTCTCCTATCCAGAATATATTTGATAATACAGCATGTGCAATTATAAATGTGCCATACATTTTTCCTTCTTTGATGGAAATCACATGAAATTGAATTTACTGGAGCTCCTGAGTTTATAGCCTATGCTGTGGTATTTTTAGAATTTGTAATTTGTTTTCATTTATCTTCTCTTCATTTAGCACTTTCTATGTGCCAAATGCTTCTCTGGTCATTGAAGATATACAAGTAAACACAGCAGATTCTCATGGCGCTTTACATCAGAAATTGTCAGATCTCCACCATTAAAACAAAAGGACCTCCAACAGGCGTCTCTGTGGACCTCTGGGCAAAACTGTAGCTGCCACTTCATGGTACCCTTGGATTGATTTTTTAAAAAAAAAAAACTACAGGAAGTCCCAAAACCCAGCACTGGAAGACAGACAAATACAAAAGGGAAATGTATTCATCTCTGTTCACAAAACAGAATGAAACAAGACAACAAAAGCAAGACTGCAGTGATAGCAGAGACTAACTTTCTGAGATTATTTGAGGTTGGATCTTGAAATAGTTATTTTGAGTCCTTGGAATTTTATTTTGGCTATTTATGGCTTAACGAAGCTTATGTCATAATGGCCAGGAAATGCATAAACGGCAAAATGCTGCTTTTCTACACACAGGAAGCTGTTCAGTGGGAGTACATCAGGGCAATAGCGTAAAATACAAGCATTATTATACTAGGGAGACATTTTAAAGGGAAGAATCAGGCTAGAATTTGCCTTTCAGTTCAAAAGGCACAAGTTAATATAACTCTCCCTACCATCACGTACAGCAGTACGGCACATATCAGAGTAAAAAGCTCAAAAAGAAGGACAGAGAGATGCCATGCCACTTAAATAGAGATAAGACCTCTTCCAGGTAATAAGTAACTTCAGCTGGCATTTTGCAGAATGTATTAAAGAGGAGTAAATCTTAAATTCTAGCATGTAATGAAGACTTAAAGAATGAACTTTAAAGATCATTGCTGCCAAGAGATTCGTGAATTCTCTAAAACAGTACTAAAATCTTTGCTAAAAGGAAGCAGCCATTTCAAATGCAGGTGGTGAGGGTGGTGAATGCCTTCACAAAGAGAAACAATTCTATAGACTGACAGTAAATGAAAAAGAGACCTTTCCCTTGGCCATCCCTGGCTAATGGTTTCAGCAATTCCTAGTTAAGAAGGATTGAAACTCTGGCAGTTATTACTAGGCCTAGGCTACTTATTATTTGTTTTATGGACACAAACATTCACGCACGCACATTCATTCTGGAAGGATCTCGTATCTTTGTACACCTGATTCCTATACACACACGTGCACATGCACTTGCACACAAACATACTCATCCACTCATGCTTAAGTAATCTGAATGGTAAAGTATGTTTAGTTTCCATTCCGTTGAATGAGTTGACTTAATTTTACTTACCCTCTTTGGTCTTATTACGAATTCCCAGGTTCAATACCCTTTCTGGTGAACTGAAAAGACCTTGAAATCAAACCTGTGTTTGAACCCTGATTCTTCCATTTACCAGACTTGAGGCCTCAGGAAAATTGCTTAGTCTCCAAGCTGGTAAACCAAGGAGAATAAAACTGATGCCAAGTTTTCCATTGGAATGAAATTATATAAAATATATAATGCTCCTGTCTCAGATATTCTCTATGCCCGTGACTCAAAGGAAAGCCTCCTTACCAAATGTGCCACTGACGGGGAGTAGTCAGCCAGGTCCTGCTTTTGTTTTGGCCCTGGGTGGCCCACATCCTCGGGACCTTAGGAGGAGATGGCCCTGTCCCCTGGCCTGTGTCCTCTGGGCCTGTAGTGGCTGAGGTAATGCTGCCAGCCTCAGCATTGATGGCTCTGTCTTTAAATTCATTCTTCCTTCATTTCATCCTATCTCTGTCTCTTTTGGTCCAGGTTGGCAGTGTTTCTGTTGATAGAGAACCATAGGCCAATAAACTTGTTGGCCTCTCATGTAATACACAAGGGTTCAAGCCACCAGACAAGAGGGTCCTCCACAGGTTTTTCCTACATAACCACATCTCTATTCCTGGCTTCTGCTTAAATGGGTGTGATCCATTGAGTCACATGCTTAATCTCTTCAGCAAATAGCTGTCCAGTCACACCTTTGGCTCTCTTTCCAGAATGGGCTATCTGGATAGGCTAAGAATTCTTCCAAATCATCAAGTGCTTGTTCCTTTTGGCTTAGCAGTTCCTTCTTCAGTTTATTTTTCTCCTCCTGCATTTTACTATAAGCAGCAAGGAAAAACCAGTATGCACTTTATTTTTCCTTTTTTTAAGTTTATTTATTTACTTATTTTGAGACAGACCAGAGACAGCACAGATGTGCTGAGAGAGGGAGAGTGAGAATCGCAAGCAGGCTCCACACTGTTCAGTGCAAAGCTCGACACAGGGTTTGAACTTACAAAACCACGAGAGCATGGCCTGAGCCAAAACCAAGAGTAGGACACTCAGCTGACTGAGTGCCCCAAAACTAGGCTGCATTTTCAATACTTTGCTTGGTAATCCCTTCCATTAAATATCCAAGTTCATTGCTTAAAAGTTCTACTTTCCATCCGATAGAATACAATTCATCCAAGTCTTCTGCCACTTTATGACAAGGATCACCTTTCTCCCAGTTTCCAACAACATGTCCCTCATTTCTGTCTGTGAGCTCTGTTATGGACTGTATGTTTGTGCTTCCCCACTCTTATGTTGAAGCCCTAACACCCAATGTGATGGTATTTTAAGATGGGGCTTTGGGAAGTAATTAGGTTTCCATGAGGTTATGAGAGTGGGGCCCCTATAATGGGATGAGTGTCCTTATTAGAAGAGGAAGAGAGACTAGAGCTACCTCTTCACCGTGTAAGTAAACAGCAAGATGAAGGCCACCTATAGGTAAGATAGAAGGCCCTCACCAGGACCCAAGGTTTCTGTTGAAACCTTGGTCTTGGAATTGCAGCCTCCAGAACTGTGAAAAATAAATCTCTGTTGTTTAAGTCACCCAGCCCATGGTATTTTGTTATAGCAGCCTGAGCTAAGACTTCATAAAAGGCATTTTAATATTTATATTCTTGGCAACATTCTGTTTATGATAACATATGTATTGTCTTAGACAATAGAAGCTTTCTCTATAGCTCCCCTCTTCTTTTTCTGAGTTCTCACTAGAATCTCCTGTAGCATCTACATTTCTACCACAGTCTCTTCAGAGAAGTTTAGACTTTTTTCCATCATGTGCCCTAAAGTTCTTTTTGCTTCTACCCATTACACAATTCCAAAGCCACGTCCACTCTTTCAGGTATTTGTTACAGCAGCACCCCCACTTTCAGGCACCCAAATCTGCAGAGGTTTCCTAGGGCTGTCATAACAAAGCACCATAAACTGGGTGCAAGCTACAGACATTGATTGTCTCATAGTTCTAGAAGCTGGAAGTCTGAAATCAAGGTGTTGGTGGCATTGGTTCCATCTGGGGGCTGTGAGAGAAGAATCTGTTCCAGGCTTCATTCCTTGGCTTGTAGATGCTGTCTTTTTCTTTTGTCCCATCACATAGCTTTCCCCCTGTACAAGTCTGTATCCAAATTACCCCTTCTGATAAAAACACCTATAATATTGCATTAAGTACTCACCCTACTCTAGTTTGACCTCATCCTATCTTAACTAATCACATCTGCAATGACCCTATTTCCAAATATGGTCACATTCTGAGGTACCTTCAACATATGAATTTTTAGGGTTAGGAGGGTTGGGACTTCAACATATGAATTTTGAGGGTGTACAATTTAACCCACAATACCTCCTTTACCCTGGTACCAGCTGACTGGGCCAGCGTTTCTGATTTACAGTTGGCCATTGGCCTATGACATTGCTGATTGAGAAGGTCACTCTTGGGCATTTGGCTTGAAAAGTCTAGAGACAACCAGAAAGTTTGCAGAGTCTTAAATACACTGAGATTTGTGGTTATGGATAAAGGGCAGAGAGTGGGAGCAAAAGGAAACTTTATAAGCCATGCAGAAAGAGCAGATGGAGAGCACAGTGGAGTTCTTAAAGATGGAACACTAGAGGAAAGATAGGTGAGATCTTTGCCAAGATCCCCAAGGATGGCTAGAGTGTGGTTCCAGGCTCATGAGGACAGGTCCTGCTGGGGTTCCTGCTCTGGGAGTCCTGTGTGATTTCTCTCCATCTGAATTCCTGCCTGGTTTTCTCCCACAAACAAAACAAAGCAAAACAACTCACCTGAGCTAGCCCAGTCCAATCTAAGGTATGGCACAAAGCTGGACCTCAACAATATTAGTCTTCAGCCTTTTCGTCAGCTGATAATTGGGCCAGAATTCTTGGACACAGAAATGCCAGGCTAGTCAAGTAATGGCCCTTCCAGAATGATTGGTGCCCAAACCTCTTTGATTCCTATATGAGTCGTGATGAGTTAGAGCACCATGAGAATTTAGCTTCTTTTAGTAACAGATCCTTTTGGACTGTATAAGCATTAGGGACTATTGCACTTAAACAACCCTCATTTTTCTGTTTATGAACTGAGACGAGGAGGTCATCACAGAGCAGTAGCTTTCTTTCCCGTTAGTCTGTAATTGCAAAGGTGGGAGAAGAAACTAATGAGAGAAAAGAGATGGCTTAACCGTTGCTAAGCAACCTTTGTTGGCAAGAAATGTAAAAACAAGATTCAAAGAGCTCCTAATTGGGCAAATATCTTAGAGAATATTTATAATTCCAGAGAGATTTGTTTTCAGACCATTCCTTTTTTTTATTGAAGCATTTAATCCCTTATTTTAGAGATGGTTGTCATAATTACATAAAATTTTATCACTTCAAACTAATTTTGGAGTGTCACTGATTGAGTTCCAAGTATTTGCAGAAGACACATTAATTTTTTTTAATTTAAATAAGCCTCAAAGCGTATATAGTTTATACATGAAGTACCATGGCTCTCCATATCTATAGTCAAATAAAGCATCTTCTTGCACTGGAAATAAAAAGGGTGGCACTTAACTATTTACACAATTATGATCTCTAATAGGGTGACCAATTCATCATGATTTTCCCAGAACTTTCCCAGTTTGGGTACTGAAAATCCTACATCCCAGGATCCCCTTAGTCCTGGGCACAAGAGGTTGTTGGTCAGCCTATCTCTGGTTTTATTATATTGCAATGCTTAGATTGGATTTGGGATAAACCTTAGGGCATATTTTCTGGGCACAGATGAAACTTCATATCTGAGCATTCTTCTGGACCTGATAGGGCTTTAATCAGCTTGGTTGAGTCCCAAGAAAGGGTAGTTTGGTAGAACCTATTGGAGCTCATTGGCAGTGAAAGTGAAACTGACCTGTTTTTCCTCCATTTCAGTTTCCATAATCTGTATTGTTGACCTATATTCTAAGATTTCAACTTCTTTTAGGCCCCGGTGGTTTATATATGTAATAAGTTCCCATCAGTAACACCTGGCATCTTACAAAGCAATTCCATTGGCACAGATACACAGGGAGGAGGGAGTGTTCAGCAGTAAATCATGTGCCATGTGGAAAAGAATGCCACCAGGAGGTTCTTAACTGGTTCCTAGGGAAGGGACATTGTTCCTTCTATGAGGGCAGTCCCATCCTTTCCCACGAATATGGAAGAATTCTTGCCACACCACCAAACCACAGTAAGTCAATCAACTATGTGTCCACCTGCCCCTGAGGTTCTTGATACATAGTCTAGTTGGCTTTGTGACCAATTGACGTGCATCCCATTGTCTAGATCACAGAATTTTAAGATGCAAACTGAGTGTTATGTGGAGGCCCAGGGAAGGGAAGATCCAGGTGAATAAATGGTTGGGAAATAAAACAGCCAGAACAGAGGTAATTTAATCTAGTGAAACTAGACAGGTGATAATCAGTGTTCATGTAGATAAGGACTTTCTCAAGTAAGGGATATCTCTTTCACTGAAAGAGAACAAATAAAAGAAATCATGTACAATCCAAATATGCCAGATTTAGGTGGGATATCCTGACATCCAACATGTAATGATTCTATCGCACGTAATCCGACAATACGGAGATGCACTGGGTCCAAGATTAACAAAGGATTACTCGAAGCTTGACCTCATAATTCTCCCTGTTATCAGTTTATACACTGCAGGGAAGCCCCTAGCTGAACACAGCACAGAGGTTTCATTCAAACTAATCCATGATAACTCTCACTCCTTGAATAATACAAGGAGGCTCCACAGTGATCTGTGTGTGCATGACATAATGGCTAAGAGGCTGACAGAGGAAATATGGATGCAGATTTAGCAGCTAGATCTGGTAGCACTATGGCTAGGTTGCAAAGATGTGGACTGAAACTCTGAGAGAATGTGAAGTTTAAAAGAAGAGATGGGATTTTTGCAGGTGCAGAAAGGCAGGCAAGAACTGGGAGAGAAGCAAAATAACAGAAAACCCTCATCACAGTCTGTTCTAGGAAAACAAGGATACCAGCTTCTGGGTCATCTTGTTTTGAGAATGCCATCCATGCCCTATGCTCCTTAACACATGAAGAAGAGGTGGGACTGGGAGTACCAAAAAGACTTGTCAGCAAGTCAGCAAATACACAGAATCCTAAAATTCTGAGTTCAGTTCTTGGGCTTCAAGGGATAATCTCACCCACATAAAGTGGACAAGGGATGGGTGCAGGATTGGTAAGCAATGGGAGAACCTGAAAGAGGTTCAGCCATAGCTTTTTTATGCCATTCATCTTGTCCCCAGATCTCTCCATAGATACACAGACTTCACCTTAGACTCTTGGGGGCTACCTTGTAGTTAAACGCTCAGTCAGCAGAACTCATCCTTCCTGTCCTGTCTTTTTTGCACTCACACACACACACACACACACACACACAGTCCCTTGGCCTTTTTAAGCCTTTTCATTGTCCTCTCTCCCCTCTCCAGGTTCTGCCTCTCCTCTTCTTTGAACTCTGGTATAACACCCCAAGCTCCTCTTCTCCATGGGGCACATGCTCCATGCTTCTTTAGAACCTGACCTGGGAAAGTCCTTACAAACACAATCCCCGCTGAGATATCCTGCTACAATGAGCCATAAATCTGATAGTGCTAACAGAGTATCCGCTTCCTGCCAACTTTAAGATACAATGCAAAAGCCTTCCTTCCACCCCTGAGTCTGAGGAGCCACCAGTTTCCAGAAAAGAGAAACCTGTCCTGCCAAAACACATTTGAGGTTTGTCATCTGTAGTGCACTTACCCCAGAGCAAAGGGTTTGGGGAGGCTTATTCAGTAAGCAAAGGTCTGGACTGGGAGCGAGAGAAGGAAAGAAAAGAAGGAAGGGAAACGTAGAAAAGGAAGGAAAGGCAGCGCCCTTTTCTGCTAAGCCTGTGGAACGCACCTGTCACACAGGCCGTGTAACAGGATGGCAGGTGTTACATGCACTCCTCTCAGGACTCTGCCTTTGCTGGCTCTTACCCTCAGAACACTTACCAGATTGTGTGGCTTCTCCCTTGTTCCACTTAGCCTCTGCTCAAATGCCACCTTGCTCAGAAAGGCATTTCCCAACTGCCTTTGACCCCCTTATCCTGTTTTATTTCTCATTTATAGATTTATCACTGCCTGGCGCATTATGTAGCTATCTGCTTATTGTCTGTCTTCCCCCACACTAAAATTTAAGCTCTGTGTGAGCAGAGACCTGCCGGTTTCATTGAGTGCTATCCCCAGAACAGCTTATGGCAACATAACAGAAGCTCCATAAATATTTGTTGAGTGAAAATTAGGGATATAGGTTTTTGTAGAGCTTTATGGATGTCTCTAGGATTTATTCTATTAGCTTAAAGCAAATAAGATGGGGACTGAGGTATTAGGGCTGTAGTGTGTGGTCTTCAACTTAAGTAAACAGCAGGACAAGGCCAGGCTTTCCTTGGTTTGCAGAACACCAGATGCTTCCTGGAAGCTAAATTTCCTTCTTATTATAATCAATGAGAAGGATCCCCTAATATCTGGGGTGTGAATGACCAATGGGTATGGTCACTGTGAGCCTTTGAAAGGGTAGGAGTTCTTGGGGGACATTAGTTAGACACACAAAGGCAACTGGGAACACTGTACTTTGCCCCAAGCTTCACCTCAGGGTAAGTGGAAGTCTTGATTTGACTGGTTGAAATGCACTTCAAACCTCTGTCATAATAAGCAGAAAATGGCTGCTCAAGAAGAGCTTTGAGATCCCAGAATAAAGCCCAGATAACCCAAGATTAGACAAAAGGGAGGAGAGATGCGAGAGAGTCAATAAACTTAAAGTGGAGCACCCACTTGGGGGTTGGGTGCATGTATAAAATGCCTTGTGTGTTCCATCTTATCGGAATTCCCTCAGGCTACCACAGAGAACTTGCATTTGATCCAAAATAAACATTCCAGTAGATGGCATCTAAGCAGACCAACTTAGCATTATAAAGTTGAGTTTTAATGGGTTTCTCCCATGCCGGAATGTGACACTTGTGTGGTGGGGGGCGGGGGGGAGCTGGATCTTTGAAATGAGCAGTCTCTTCTCCCTCTAAATCAATTTTTAGTGGATCTACAACCTCCCAATCAGGTGCCTCACGCTGAAAAATAAAAGTTTTCCTTGGAAATTGTTTCCCGCCTCCATTATCTGATATAAAAAAGCTGTCCTTTTTCTAGCCGTTTGTGCCATTTTGCACTTTATTTGCACCCTTGCATATGCACGTTTCCCCCTTTCACTAGTCTGCAAGATTTTCATGTCTTTTCCTTAAACTTGATGGACATCTGAGGGAGGTTTGACAGCTCCGATGTGTTCTTTCTCAGAAAGTCATGTCTAGGACAGGGGGGTCACACAAATCAAAGACGAGCTGAATACCTGGTGGAGAAGGTCAATAGCTTTAGAACGGCTTCACTTTTGTGATTTTTTACAAAAATTTCCCCTTTCCATTGTGTCAAGCAGAAAGGGTCATAGTTCTATGCAAATCCATAGCATACTCTTTGTGCAAAGCGAGATGACCACTGGACTAAAACATTTATGTCATTGTTGCTGCCAGAGATTTGAGCCAGAACCGTTTCCTGCTCTGTGCACCTGCTGCTGTGTAATAGGAGCAGGCGCTCAGAGGAAGAAAAGATAGGACACAATCTTTCGGCATTCCTCAGGAGCTTCTGTGCAGGGGGACTGCTCATGAATGTCCTAAAATACCTTTTCCCAACACAGTCTTGCTCCCTTCAATCTGCTCTTGACACAGCAGCCCAGGTATCTTTCCAAAAACAGTAAGATGGTGGCCATTATTCCACTTGAACACCTTCAGTGGCTTCCTCTGTGTAATGGGATGAAGGCCAACATTTTAAAAAATGTTATTTATTTTTCAGAGAGAGGGTGGGAGAGGGACAGTGAGAGGGGAGGGCAGAAGAGCTGAAGCAGAATCTGTGCTGATAGCAGACAGCCAGACGCAGGGCTCAAACTCACAAACCACGAGATCATGACCTGAGCCAAAGTCGGATGCTCAACTAACTGAGCCACCCAGGCATCCCGAAGGGTAACATTTTAAATATGACTTACCCCTACCTCTCCAGCTCTGAGTCTCACTTCTCACTTGGAGCTCCAGCTGTGAGCAGTATTCTAGCTTGCTCAGACACACCTGTCCCCTTGTTCTCAGAATCTCCAGTCTTCATCTCTGGGCCCTGGCAGATTCTGTCTCCGTTGCCTCTTGTTTCAAACCTGCCCTCTTCCTTGCTCTCCTCACCTTGGAAACTCCCCTTCCTCCTTCATTCTCCAGACTGCATCAGGTCCTCTTCCAGATTCTTCTGTAAAGAGTCTGCAACACAAATGAATTTGTTTGGGTGCAGGACAGGAAATCAAATGAGTGAAACCGGCCCTACACGAGACAGTTAAGACCGGTGCAGACTGAATTGAAGAGGGACATGCTCTCCAAATGGACAGTCCCTTCTCAGCTCCAGACAAGTGTTGCCATTTGGGAATACCATCCCACTTTTGCCATCTTTCTGATTTTTAAAGAGAAGTTAGGAATCCAGATTTTATGGGATATGCCTTGACGTTGAACATTCTGTATAAGCCCATATGTAGCCCGTGGACCATCAGAAGAAACTCCTGTTTAGTTGTCTTCACTGTCTACCCTGCTGGGCTATAAGGGCAAGTCTGTCTGTCTTATCCATCTATCTACCTATCCATCTATCCACCTATCTATTATCATTCCAGTATAGATAACATACAGAGTTATATTAGTTTTGGGTATACGATATAGTAATTCAACACTTCCATATATACTCGGTGCTTATCACAAGTGCACTCCTTCACTGTGCAGATTTTTATTTTGATGAAGTTCCAATAGTTTATTTCTGCTTTGGTTTCCCTGGCCTCCAGAGATGTGTCTAGTAAGAGTTGTTAAGGACAATGTCAAAGACGTTGCTGCCTGTGTTCTCTAGGATTTTGATGGTCTCCTGTCTCATATTTATGTTTTTAACCTCTTCTGAATTTATTTTTGTTTATGGTATAAGAAAGTGGTCAAGTTTCAATCTGCATGTTGCTGTCCAGTGTTCCCAACACCATTTATTGAGGAGACTGTCTTCTTTCCATTGGATATTCTTTCCTGCTTTGTCAAAGATTAATTGACCATATAATTATAGGTAAGAAAATTATTCCGTTTTATTCTTTGGGGCAAGTCTGTCTTGTTGATTGTTCTACAGTATTTACAATGCATAGCATGGGATCAAACATGTAGTAGGTGCTCAAAAAATACTGGTTCAATAAACAAGTGGCTAAATTGAAATATCAAACCTGGCCTATTTTTGCAAGCTGCTGCCTCTCAAATCACCAAAATCTTATCATGAAGATTTGTCCAGATTGAGTTGAAAGGAACTGATCCCTTCTACTAAGCACCACCCCCACCCAAATTTTCTCTTGTATCTATTTTCTGGAATTGATATTTATCCAGATGTGGCACTGGCTTAGGTAAATCCATGAGCATTTAGGGGATTTTGTCTTCTTCCCTGACTGATTTAGATTTTCTTACAATCAACTGCCAAGGAAAGAGGTGGGTATTTTCATAACATAAGAGGGGGGCTCAGAAGGTAAAGTGTTGGTAGGCCAGAGGGGGAACTCCCAGCTTCTCCTAAGCTCCCCTCTCCTGGGTCTGAACTTCAAGCCATCTCCATATGCAGGGACACATGCCTGTCTGGGTGGTAAAAAACATCCTCTTGCATGGACAAGCTGGAGTCCAGCTGAGAGATAGCCCCAAAGGTGACCCCCACACTGAAGATGAGAAAACTATCTCTTGCAAATGGGATTGTTTAGTTGCAAGCTATTCTCTGCTTGCTTGTTTTTCATTCCCAGGCTTTGAGCATAGTCTTGTTTAAATGTTTCAGCCTTGTGTGGAAGGGGAGATACTTGAGTAAGAGTAACAGATGAGGAGCAGCACCCTTCAGAGGCCACCCAGTGGCAGTGGCAGAAAGCGGGAAGGGAACCTAAGATATCTTAGGGTGCTCGTCAGAAATGCAGATGCCCAGGCATCCTGCCCTCCCCAGATCTCCCTTCACCTAGAAGTGAGACCCAAATATCTGCCTTTGGAAGAAGTGCTCACTACAGTTTGAGAAACATTGCCTATGGGAAAGGGAGGGTGGATTCTTCCCTCCTTCGTGGCTACTTTGCAAGCTTAGGCTTTGGCTTTGTTCAGAAAGATGACAGTTTCCTTTCCAGGGTGGAGGTAATGTTTATTTCTTGATGTGCCTCTTCGGCGGCATGATCTGATAAAGGTGCATCTGGCTTATGGACCAATGACTTGGTCCTTTGCCACAGCCTCCACTTCAGATCGGCTGCTCACTTATGCTGAGCAGAAGAGAGTCTGGTGCTTGTTCTGGTCAATGAGGGCATGGGGCGAGTCCCTTCAAGGAGCTATTTTATGGTGGGCATCCCTTGGCCTGTTTGTGTAGTGATCAACTGCAGGAAGGGACTGTTCCAGTGCATAAAAGGAGACGTGTAGTGACCCTCAGCAGGGAAGCAGGTCTTTTCTAAATAAGCAGCCTCATTGTTTCTCTGCTCTGTGGTGTTTACAGCGTGGGCGGCTGACCAGCTCTGTTGACTCAGACACAGAAAAGAAAATGAGGGATAAGGGAGCTGGGGAGTTGGCTCCGTCCCTGACTCACTGCGTGGTCTGTGATGAAGTCATCACCCCTCCCACAACCCTGACACTGCGTAAAGAGAAGGAAACAACGTGACCCAACTCTGTAAGCCAAGGATGTACAGATTCAAATGCAGCTTTCGAGTTCCAAAATGGGATGTGTCTGCTTTTGAGAATAGAGGCCAGGGAGGGAAACACGGACCGTTGCTGAGCCACATGCAATATTGTGGGGAAAATATTATGCTGGAGTTAGACCAGATTTTTCCATCTTGGCTTTGACAGTAGCCTAACTTTGTGACCCTGAACAAGTCACCTGACCTCACAGCTACTCACTCTCCTTAATGTAAAATGGAGGATGGGGGTCAGGTGACCCCTAAAGACATCTTGACTGCTCTAGTCATGTCTATGAGTTATCGAGAGGAAAACTGCCTTTACTCAGGAGCACCGTTTCTTGCTCTGAATTCCTTCAAGGGCCTGTGAGAGGTTGAACTGGTTTCTGAACACATATCATACGGCAGAACTGGCTGGACTAAACCTCTGGGATGCCTTCAGCTATAATTTAAAATTAAAACACTATGAAACTATAAAACAAATGTTAAGAAATGCAGTGGAGTTCTCATTTTTCCCACAGTGACTATGTTGACATGTTTTCTTGGGAACAGGCACCAAATTCTTTAAAAACAATTTTTTGGTGCTCCTGATTTGCAGGAGGCTAGATTGTGGGTTTATTCCATCTCCTGGTTGTCTCATCACTGGAAAGATGGTCTTGCTGTCTCTGCACACATCCTGCTGGTAAGTAAGCCTTTTTCACAAAGAAGTAACTCTGCTCAGAAAAGAGGAATTAGCATGTGAAGTGCGGAGTAGAAAGAAATTCTGAGAAAAAAGCTGGAACCATGAGTACTCAGTGATAAATTGAATCCCACGGTCCCAGCTCAGGTTTGGATCTCTGGTCCTTGTTCTAATCCAGACAGCTGGGAAGGGAGTAGTGTCTGCCTCGTGGGCCCCTTCAGCACTACCTAAACCCAAGCTGGCTGATTAAAAAGATGCTCTGAATTATTATGAGAAAAACTCTGAGATTATTTATGCTTTTGTTCCCATTAGGAGCCTTTTGACCAAGTTCTTTGGGAGTGGGGGCTGCTGGGTAGTACAAAGTACAGAGCAAGGAAGGCTCTGTCCATTTCCTTGAGCCCCACAGTTCCAGGATGGGGCCTCTGGATTCCTCCCTCTCCTCTTCCCATCACTGTGTCCTTCTCTTCCCTTATAAGTTCCTTCACTGCCTGAACACAGCTCGTGTGCCTCTGGGCTGGGGGACATACCCTCTCCTCTGAAGCAGAAAGTAAACACCACCTCAGTCATTTGCTCAAGACCCAGCCTCCTGGGAAATGACCAAGAACCTATCACTCTGTTACATTCCTAGTTTCTGCTGTGTAGGACCCAAGGGACAAAGGGTCAAATGTTTACTCCCAAGTGGCTGGCACGTATTTACTGACTATCTGTAAATTTGGGGTGGTGAGCTGGGGGCCAGGGAATGTGACAGGGGCCCCGTCACGAGGGCTTTTCTTCCTTAGGATCTTCGGACGGAGACGCACTAAATAGTTTTAAGCAAGAAGGCGAAAGATCAGATTTGTCTTTTAGAAACATCACATAGTGCTGAAAATAGATTATGGGGCAACAAAGTGGTTGTGGGGAGACACGATGGTGACTATAACCAGGAGTAGTATGAGTAGGAATGGAGAGAAAGGTACAGATGTCTGGGGCCTGGGAGGTAGCATTGACTAGTCTTTGTAGTTTATTGAACATGGGGGGTTGGGGATACAAGGAAGCGGGGGGGGGGGAATCTGGGTTTTTAGTTTGGACAAATAGTTGGTACTAAAACCACTCACTAAAATTGGGAACATAGGTGGAGGAACAGGTTTTGTTTCTTGAAAGTAGGGGCATTGAAATGATGAGTTTATTTTTAAATATATGACTCTGAGGTAACTCTGGGACATTTAAATGCAGATGCTTACTAGACAATAGCACACATTTACCTGGAATTCAGGAAAGAGATTAGAGCTAGAGAAAACTATGGGGATAGTTGAGATTGCCCAGACAGATGTAAGTGGCCACAACAGAGGTCCCAGGACTACACCCCAGGGAACACTGACATTAAAGGCGTATGGAAGAAAGGGGCCTACAAGGGAGCCTGAGCAGGTGGGGCTCAGAGAAGGAAGATAATCAGAAGATGGTAAAGGAAGAGCCCTCAACTGCATCCAACATGGCTCAAAAGGTGAGAAAGATAAAAGTGAAGTGTGTGGATATACAAGAAGGGTGTTGTTTGGGGCACCTGGGTGGTTCAGTCGATTAAGCATCCAACTCTTGGTTTAGGCTCTGGTCATGATCTCACAGTGCATGGGTTCAAGCCCCTGCATCAGGCTCTGCACTCATTGACAGTGTGGAGCCTGCTTGGGATTCTTTCCGCCTCTCTGTCTGCCCCTCTCCTGCCTCTCAAATAAATAAACATAAAAAAAAAGGGAACTGTTTGTGATCCTGTCAAAGGTAGTGTTAGAGGTGTGGTGAAACCAGAACGCAGCGGACTGAGGAGGGAGTGGCAGGAGAGAAAGCAAAGGCGTGACTGTTTCAAAAAGGTTGGCTCTGCCTGTTTCAGATTCTGTGTCTCCCTCTCTCTGACCCTCCCCTGTTCATGCTCTGTCTGTCTCTGTCTCAAAATAAATAAATAAACGTTAAAAAAAAAAAGCATTAAAGAAAAAAAAAAGGTTGGCTCTGGAAACAGAGAGAGAGGGGAGGCTGGAGGGCAGCTATAGAATCAAGGGAAGCTAATTTACTTATCTGTTTATTTTCTTTCACCGTATTTAGCACTTCAGATGAGAGATTGGTATAGCAGTTTACAAGAAAAGAAAGAAAAACAGCCATGATATACATGCAATGACTTAACTGAATCTCAAAAGCATTATGCTATATAAAGAAACCAGACATAAAAGACTTCAGACAGAATCCATTTATATGAAATTCTAGAAGAGGCAAAATTATAGCAACAGAGAGCAGATCAGTGTTTGCCAAGGACCGGGGGCTGGGCATGGGGAGTGACTGCAAATGGGCACCAGCAAGATACTTGAGGTGTTGGAAGCGCTCAGGGGAGGCAGTCCCTGGTGGGTGTGTGTTTGAAAAATGCCCAGATCTCAGCTACCACAGATCAGTTAGATAGCTCTGGCCCCCCAACAACACGGTTCAAGTTTCAGCTACCACAGTACCTTCACTAGGAGTAATCGCGTAAGGGAAAAACTTTGCAGTCAGCTCTTCGGTTCACAAATCACTGTGTAAAGAACGGAGGTGCCTCAGGACCAGTGTCCAACCACATCACTTTCGGTCTGTTGATTTTTGGTCACTGCCCACCTGTTTTCCAAGTCACTCACAGAGTGGATCTTTGTGCTACCCTCTTGTTCCCAGTGATAGACCCATAGGATTTTACATAACTGGATAATCAAAAGAAGGAACTAGCCAACAAACATGGAGGTGCAGCAAAGAAATGAAAAGAGCTAACTCTGGAAGTGGAATTCAAATAGAATGTAAATGGGGCTACGGAAGAAATAGCTGACGGTGGGAATAGGACAGCTGCCACCAGCTGAGAGACTCGGGATAAGCAGCCAGAGGAATTCAGTGAAGGTGAATGTATTGTCGACATAAATGAAGAATATTGTTGCGATGAAAGGTTGGAGATGTCTCAGAAGTGACACTGGTAACAAAACAAACAACCCCCCCCCCCCCCCCCCCCCCCCCCCACGGAAGGCATCCTCAGAGGGATGTTTCATGAGTTGGAAGACATTGAAGGTGCCAAGCATACACTGTTGGAAGCTGATCCAAACTCAGAGAGGGGGCTGACCAGTGGCCAGGGTGTAGAAAAGATGCTCACTCTGTATTATAAGTTACATGGCAAGAAGGCCAGCCCTGCTCAAACTACTCTTGGTAAGCTTTTCACAAGTAAACAAAATCATTTTCAATGTTTCTGATGTTTTAAACTACAGTGTACTAAATAAATACCTGTTCTACTTTTTAAAAAATTTCTCTATTCATTTATAATGGACTTTAGAAGAGGTTTTAGTATTTTGGCAAAAATTTTTGTAGGTCATGGAACAATAAAAATTCTTCCCATCATTTATTTAAAATCACTTTGCATGGTCTCAGCTTGCATGGTCATTTTTATGGTTCCATACTATTGTGCAAAGCTAAGACCTACCTACGTCTTGATTGAGGGGTGGTTACAAAACTATATATACTTGCCAAAACTCAGCAAATCGTACATTTAAAACAGGTGACCTTTATTCTATGAAAATTATGTCTCAATAAAACTGTTAAAAGTGGCTATTATATATTGAAACTGGCATTGGATATTTTACATATATTTCTAATCTTGAAACAACCCTGAAGTGTAGTTATTTTTATCTCAATTTTTTTTAGTGTTTTTTTTGAGACAGAGAGAACATGAGAGGGAGAGGGGCAGAGAGAGGGAGGGAGAGAACCCCATGCGGGCTCTGCCCTGTCAACACAGAGTCCAGCGTGGGGCTAGAACTCACCAACTGTGACATCATGACCTGAGCTGAAGTCAAGAATAGGAGGCTTACCCAACTGAGCCACCCAGGCGCCCCCATTTTTATCTCAATTTATAGATAAAAGAACAAAGCCTCAGAGAGGCCATGTGACTTACCCAGGCCACACAGCCAGCAAGCACCAGAGCTATGACCAGGCTGTCCCTGGACCAGTGCTTTGACAACTTGGCTGCTAATTATGGGAATCACTGGAGACTTTCAAAGTCCCCGTGTCTAGGCTGTACCCTCACCAGGTTGGAGACCCATGTCTGTACCACACCGTCTTCTATCTGGCCAGCAGGAAGCAATGTGTGGTGACATGTGCCGCGAAAAAAACTTTAAAAACCTGGATGGCAGCCTGGAATGTCTAATTTCTGTAAATAAGAATTAATGAAGTTTCATTACAGTTTTTCCTACATAGAGGCCCAACGGTAAGATAAACTTTATTTTTAATTTTTTTTAACATTTATTTATTTTTGAGACAGAGAGAGACAGAGCATGAATGGGGGAGGGTCAGAGAGAGGGAGACACAGAATCTGAAACGGGCTCCAGGCTTTGAGCTGTCAGCACAGAGCCCGACGCGGGGCTCGAGCTCACGGACTGCGAGATCATGACCCGAGCCGAAGTCGGCCACTTAACTGACTGAGCCACCCAGGCACCCAAAGATAAACTTTATTTATATAAGTTATAGATAATCTTTCAACAGACCAAAAAATACATAGATAACTGAGATTTTTCTTTGCAAATGAGATGTGAGTTCTGAAAGACAAATTTTTTGTGTGTGAATATACTATTTTTTAGTGCTGTTTTAAGTCCACAGCAAAACTGAGTGGAAGATACAGAGATTTCCTATCAAACCCCCACTCCCAATGCACAGCCTCCCCTGTTGCCAACATCCCCCACCAGAGTGGTACATTTGTTACAATTGATGAACCTACATTGGCACATCCATAGTTTACATTATGATTCACTCTTGGTGTTGTACTGACGGTTAAATCTCAGTTTTAACTGACTTTTCAATCCTCGAGTTTCAACAGTTATTCAGTACCTACTATGGGCCAGGCACTTGTTAGGGGTTTTTATACACCCCAGTAGCCCCCCTTATCTGTGGCCGATATTTTCCAAGACCCCCCAGTGGATGCCTGAAACTGAAGTTAATACTGAACCTTATATATACTACATTTTCCCTCTACATACATACTTATGATAAAGCTTAATTTGTAAATCAGGCCCAGTAAGAGATGGACAACCACAGCTCACAATACGAGAGAACAATTATAACAACATGCTGTGATAAAAGTTATATGGGTGTGGTCTCTTCCAAAATCTCTTCTTGTGCTGCACTCACCCTTCTTCTTGTGATGGTGTGAGATGATCGAATGTCCACAGGATGAGATGAAGTGAGGTGACTGACACAGGCACCGCCATGAGCATTAGGCTACTATTGACCTTCTGACCTTGAGTCAGAAGGAGGAGACTCCCCGACCACAGCTGACTGTGGGTAACCAAAACCATGGAAAGTGAAACCACAGATAAGGGGGAACTACTGTATCTTATTCAGTCCTCACAAGAACTCTATTATCCTCATTTTACAGATGAGATTCAGATAACTAACTTGCTCCAGGTCTTACAGTTAGAAAGTAGCAAAGCCTGGATTGAAACCTGTATCTGACTCTGAATCTTGCACTGTACACGCATTATCTCACTATTATTACCATTAGCTTATTATTAAATGCCTAAGCAAAATATCTGGCAAAGTTCCTGGTGCATAGACAACACTCAGCAACAGTGATTCCCCTTCCTAGAGGATCTTGTTATCAAGGTTGGAAGGGACTTCCTGGGGGCCGTCAGGTGATAACCGGAAAGCAGAGGAAATCTCGGGCGGCCTGAACACTGCAGGTTGTGGTGGGACTCTGGGAAGGCAGAGAATAAAGCCGGTGGGGTCTGTGCCTTTGATCATGAGACAGCAGGGCCTGTGCTGGTGGGAAATGATCATATGATGTGACTCTATGTGGTGCACTCGTCCCTGGCTTCCTACCAACGTAGGCAAGGGGCAGGATGCCCACTGAACTGTCAGAATACACAGAACATCTGCTTAGGTCAGGTTCGTTTTCTTTTGGGAAGATCCTGTGGGAGCAAGTCGATTTTTTTGTTTGTTAATCATGAGACAAGATTTCACAGTCCATGAAGCATAGGAGTTGAAAGCCTGGTGGTCAAGTGTGTGAACTTGGGAGTCAGGCATACCCAAGGCAGAGTCCTGGCCTAAGGATTTAGTAACCATGCAACCCTGAGCAAGCTGTTTAACCCAATTATTGCATTGTGAAAAGCGATGAACCGCCTACAACCTGAGCCTATTAGAATTTGTCTAGTAAGTTAATGCATGTAAAGTAGTAAGTGCGATGCAGAGCATTTAAGAAGTTCTCAAGTAGTAACTATTGTTTTTACTGCTGAAACACACAAGCAGTTGAGGAGAAAATGTTATCTTATTTCTCGTTTCCTTTCTGTATGATGGCTCTTTTTTGGAGATCCCCTAATGGAGTGTAATGGAATGACAGCTGAATTTCACAGTAAATCCAGAGATAGGGGATTCTCACATTCCTTTATGTTCCCTTAGTCTGCTTTTTAATTTTATGTTACCTTTATTACAATATTTCACAGGCTGACTGTTCTGTGCAAAGATAATAATATTGGGATTTATGTTCTGCTTCAAGGGGCAGACGGGTGTCCTTGGAGAAGTGTGGTTTCTAGCATCTGCAACCTGAGTTTGTGAATTCCTGTGTGAGGCAACTAGGTATCTCACAATCTGGGATATGTGACCATAAAACAACCAGAAAAAAAGTGGGATTGGAAACTGGAGAAAATCCCTGATAGTAAACCTAAGGCAGCTCCCCAAACTGCAAGCTACAAAGTAAGAGAATAATAGGAAATAGTTGTGGTTTGAATAGGGGTCAACAGTGTGAAGCCATTTTTGAAATCAGTGGGATCCAGGGATAGGATCCAAAATGAATAAATTAATAAATATTAATTAATGAATATTAATCTTTGTAGTGTGTATTCAGGAAAACACCAAATTATTAAGGAAGGGTTGTTCTAAACATTTAATATAAGATAAAGATGTTGGCTCTAGTCAAGAAAAGAACTGTAAAATTCAAGAGAGAATATGAAAAACAGGACAAAGGACAAGAATTGTCTCTTAATTCTCAATAGAAAGAGTAAAGTTTGTGAAATGAAGGAAACTGTCTCCTTGGATGCTTTGAAAGTCACATTCCAAGTTAAGGATGGACAATAAAGGACCTTACACAGCCCCTTTGAGCATTATGATTCCATGAGAGTTGGTTCTCTGGCTTGTGCCCCTGAACACACTACATGTTTCTAAAAATCAAAATCTTAAATCCTGCAGCTTGAGTGGCTAGTGCATTCCTTAGGGGACTTTTAATCACATTTCTGGCTTTTTCTCTCTGTGGTCATCATTCAATTAACATTTGTCAAGTAACCGACCAGACCCCATAAGGATGGAAACAATGGGTCAGCTGAAATACCACCGAGGGCCTCTCCAAACACTTCAGACTTTATATCAGGTTCCAGATGACTCAGAGTCCAACCACACACATTTGGAAAACAGTGTTTTTGTTATTCTCTTGCTCCTTCCCCAAAGCACAAGGATCTATGGTCACATGAAAGTTATGTATTGCATTATCTTTCATTTCTGTCTGTGTCCAATAAGTAGTGCCCCTACCCCTGCTCCACCCCCCACCCCCAACCCCAACTCACTGGAAGCCTCTCAGTTCTCTGGGACAGATTGCTGGAACAGAGGCAAAGAACCATGTGTGAGGAATGGGACATGAGTCAGTCCTGAAATGTTTAAGGGTCAATATTTCTTGCTAAGAATGGTTCCTGCTTCCTTGGAGTAGAAAGCATGACTGACTGGGGTGGCTTGGGAGGAAATCTTAAAGAAGAGAAATTACAGTATTGAATTCCAAGCCGACTGCTGGTCCGGTTAGGATGGATGGAGCCACAATGCATGCCTAGGTATCCACAGCACCAATGAGCTCATAAAGAAATCTAGCTTATTTGCAACAGCACCCCCTGGAGTGTAATAAAACACCCAAAGGATCTGTGCTTCTGAGCTGTAGCTGAGAAGTTGTTTCCACATGAAACCCTCCCTGATATAAACTGAAAAATAACCTATGTCCTCATTTTGTAAAGTTGTATTAAAAAACATCTTCCTCCGTGCTTAAGAATCTTCCGGTTTCCTGCTACCAATCTCAGGAGTTACCACTCCCTCTTGTTCTCTTCGTCCCTGCCTTTGCCCCCCACCCAGAGCTCCACAAACACCATTTTCCTTTACCAACCGCTCCATGCTTTCACTGTGCCTCAACTAATGGCTCTCATTTCCTTTGGTGGTCTCATTACCTCCCAAATCAAGCTCCCCATTGCTCTCGTATGCAAGCTTAAAACAATTTGGAAACCAGGCTTGTTTTTCCACCAGGGCAAGATGCCTGTGGGAAATAACCGTGTAAGATTGGGTCCCTTTGATGAATGCCTTTTATTAAGTGATTAGACTGAACTTTACTTCCTGCCTCAGGTCAAGTTCAAAGACTCTCTCAGTAGTTGTCTCACCACCTCTGTTTTTCTACCTAATCTGAAAATAATAGCCCATCCTTAAAGTGTTTCTCTCTCTCTGGTATCTATTTGCAGATGACCATCAACCCCCCTTGCTCCCCAGCTCCCTGGGGACTTGCTCAGCTTTGTGTGGTGGTGGTAAAAGTTACTTTCTAAGGAGAAATGCAGTGGCAGAGCAGCCTTATTTAGACTTTTTTTTTAATTGACTGTACCACTTTATTTCTAGAAAGATCCTATGATCAGTATTCAGATCATTTTCTGAAATGTTTATCACTGTATCAATAGCTTTATATACCAAAGAAATAAGAAAGGCAAATGGACAACTTCTCTCTGAGCTTGCCAATGTGGGGTCCGGACAAGATGCTTGGACCTACTGAGCCTCACTTTCTTCAACTGTAAAACGGAGGTGACATCACCCCTTACACTATGTGAAGGTTAAATAAGACAGGACGTATGAAGTGATTGGCACAGTGCCTGAGAGAGGTCAGCACAGTGTGGCAAGTGGCATCACAGACTGGACACGGAGTGTCTTCAAATTCTCCCTCAGGCTCTTGTTTGTATGTGTAATTTAGGGCAAGCCAAATAACTTTGTGCCTCAGTTTGCCAATCTGTAAAATGGGGCAATGACCAAATACACCTTACAGGGTTGTTTTGAGGATTAAGTGAATTCATAAAACTGCTCAGAACAGTGCCTACCATGTGATAGGCACTATAAAGGTGCTTGCTATTATTACCAAAAAACACTAGCATTCTTCCAGCTATTGAAATAGGTGTGTGTTTTAATAACACTGTCCTGAAAAACTGATAAAATCAAGGTCAAGCACAAGGCTTTTAATCTCTAGGCATACATAGATTGAGATGTTTCATTTTTTTTCTTTCACTAAAGGAAACATAAAATTCAGAGATGATGTTTTGGGAACACCATCTGGGATGGGAGGAAGCCCCAGGAAATCTGGTTATCTTCACACTCCTCAGGAAGCCCATTGGCCCCAGAAAGACCTGCACAAGGGGGAAATCTGACCTCATAATTGAACAAAGCTGCTTTTTAAACCTGGAAAGACGCGGCTAATGGGGTGATCAGGAAGGGCATTATTCCTCTGCAGCGAGAGAACTTAATATAGTTAGAGGTCACAGGAGACAATCCTCAACACTCACTAACAAATAGGGTATTTTGCTTATTTAAAAAAGGATGGGGGTCAGTTTAAAGCATGGTGGGGAATTGAATGTTGATGCTAGTGTAGTACTTGCTGAGGAGGTTTGAAAAACCACACGTAACCACTTTATGCCCCTTAAAGGTCTTTGCTAAAGTTTATCTGTGTCAATTATTTTGTTTTTCTTTATTTTTAAAACCCTCCGTAGAGCCTATAAACATAAACAATGGTTTTCCTAAATGTTTTTGTATTTCATGTAGCTTTTTAAAACACGGATCCAAAGGAACCATCATTAGAGTGGTCTGATGTAGACACTGGACAGGTGTTTTCTGGTTAAGTGACTTTGGGCAAATCACTTCTCTGAGTTTTAGCTTCTATGTTTCCTGCTTTATCCCAGAGGGTTATTGCGGACAGCGAATAAGATGTAGAAGGCGAAAAAACTCATTTTGACTGCAAATGTGGTATTAATGAAAAGCCATTATAAATGTAAATGTATAAAGCTGAGATTGAGAGAGGCAGTATGAGGAGAGGAGAGAAAGACATTAGTGTGGACAAGAGGGTGAGGTGTGAGGAGAAACTCAGTTTTCAAGATACTGACTTCAGGCACAAGAAGAAAGCAATCTGGAAGTGAAAAGATATACAGTACATGAGCACCAACAGAAGGATGCTGGAAATAAGCCATGCATCTGCATAAGACGGACTGTGATGTGGCTATTAAAAGTTACACTTATGAAGTGCTTGAATGGCATGGAAAACTAAAAAACAGGGCACTGCACTGTGTGTATGGAGAGAATAAAGCCAATTGTATAAGAAAAGCATCAAAAAGATAGAAAATAAATATGGCAAAATTGGCTGCCTCTGAGAAGTGAGCAATTAAAGCAGATTGCTTTTATGTTTTTATTCTTTCTGAAAATTAGAATGTTCTTTGGAGAACATGAATCAATTTTTTTTTTAATTTGTGTATTTATTTTGAAAGAGAGAGAAAGAAGGAGAGAGTGGGGGAAGGGCAGAGAGAGAGAGGGAGAGAGAGAATCCCAAGCAGGCTCAGTGCTGTCAACACAGCAGGGCACTGCCTCCTGAACCATGAAGTCATGACCTGAGCCTAAATCAAAAGTCTGATGCCCAGCCAACCAACTGAGCGCCCCCCGCATCCCATGAATCGATTTTTTAAGTAAAATTAAACTAACAACAAATTGTGTGAGCAGAGCTAGGTCAGAGAGGTGTAGCCACTGGAGAACATGGGGGAAATATCCTGAAGCTTCTTTGGGTCTAAATGTGGGATTTGAACCTTGTTCCCCCACTTCCTTGAAGTCTAATGTATCAACAAGCAAAAGCCGCGTCCGCTGTGCTCTGCTCTCATACGGTGCCAGGATCCATTTAACGTTCGTTACATGCAATAGCTCATTGAATTCTCACTAATCTCCCCTTGTACTAATGTGCTACGGCTGCCCTAACACAGTACCACAAACAAAGTGTCTTAGACAACAAAGATTTATTACCTCACAACTATGGAGGCTAGAAGTCCCAAATCAAGGTGTTGGGGGTGGGGGATGGTTCCTTCTGAGGGCTGTGAGGGAAGGGTCTGTTCCAGGCCCCTCTGGTTGGCTTGCAGGTGGCCTTTTTCTCCCTGTATTTCTTCACATTGTCTTCCCTCTGTGTGCATATTTCTTTCTTTTCACTTGGTGTTCTTTTTATAAGGACATTAGTCATATTGGATGAGGGGCCCACTCTACTCCAGTATGACCTTATCTTAACTAATTACATCTGTAATGACCCTACTTCCAAATAAGGTCACATTCTGGGATGCTGGGAGTTAGGACTTCAACATATGAGTGTTGGAGGGACAAAATTTAACCCACAACATCCATGAAAAAGATAGTGCCTTTAGGCTCCATTTTATAGATGTAGAAACCAAGACCCAGAGAAGGCCAGTAACTTTCCAAGCTTCCAGAAGTAGTGAGCAGTACATCTGGGAGTCTAATGTAGGCAGTCTGATTCTAGAGCCTACATGATTATGTTCTACGGCCTCTGTGGAAAGCTGGAGGAGAAATCCTATGGAAACAGACTCCAGTTTTCCTACATAGCCAAGCAAGAGAACGGTGTAGCCTGTGACAGCTGAACCTGACTTCATGTTTCCTGTGTTGGCTTAAAAATTACCTTCTAAACAAGATAAGGCTGGATTCAACATCCAGGTTTTGCTGCAGTATTCTACCTGCCTATATATTGTTTATGCTCCAATATGCCTCTTACCCAACTGGTTTCATCCCCTTGAAAACACTGGTTTTGTGTACTCTAACTTTGTACGGGGCCAGAGTGCAAAACGGATGGCATTAGAACGTCTAAAACTTCAGTGAGGTTGATCTGCTGGTGAGTGGATGGGAGGAGGTATTTGCAGGGCCCAGCATCACAGCCCAGCCTATGGTGACAAATCTGAGGCTTTTCGAATTTTCCACATTTTAGGATAATTTGTCTGGTACTGTAGGTTTTCTGGGAGATCAAACAGGCATTGCCAGGAGGTGTGGCCATGACCCTCTAGAGTTTCCTCTGTTAGGACTCCGTAGACCTGGAGTCACGTAATGGAATCGGTTAGAAATACAGGAAGAGGCTGAACAGCCATTGTTTTCAAGTCTCCCAATTGGGAATCAAGCTTTGCAGACATGTCCCCACTGGCCTTCCGTTCCTGCTGCCTCCCTGGGAAAATCCCTGCCCCTTGAGGTCACACATCTCCCCCCAACAAGCTGAGGCCTGTGCGGTAAAGGATAGAGGATCACCAACGTTGGCCATTCAGGGCCCCCAGCATCAGTGGCCTGTCGGTCCCTCAGCCTTGGGGACAGAGGAGCAGAGCCACACCTTGACACTTGTCCACAGGCCTCCATGGAAAACCAGAGCCTCATGTCCTGAGAATTTGCACAGCCAGTCTTGCGGAGGGTCTAACCCCTCCTCCTTTACCTCTCAGCCCCTAGCAAGTCACTATTCTTTGATCTCTGAAATCACAAGCTTCCGGTAGAATCTCCACTCCAGTGGAGTTTTCGGGCTAGGAGGCACCTCTGAGAGCGTCCAATCTCCTTCACTTTACAGATGAGGAAATGGATACCCTAGAAATACCACATGGCAGTTTGTAGCAAAGTCAAGGCCAGAGGCAGCATCTCCTGATACCCTATCCCACGCTCTGCCCAGGAGGCCTGTGGCAGAAAGATGCCTACTCTTGAAGCCTCCTTGGAGAGTTTCTTCCATTTACCAGAAAACAAATTCCCCCTCTGCACATTCCAGTCAAGCTTTCCTTTGCTTTCTACGCCTGCTACCTCAGCTGGGAAGTGGAGAGCAATAAGCAGTAACTACCATAAGTCAATACATATAAAGCACTTGAAATTGTTACCGGCACATAGGAAAAAACACTCACTATATGGGACATTGTTCTTGTTATTAATATCATCACTATAATCATTCTTTTAGTGTCCTAGGACTGCTGGAACAAAATACCACAAACCGGGTGGCTTAAAACAATAAAACATTTTTTTTCTCTAACAATTACGGAGGCTAGAATTCCGTTGGCAGGGCCATGCTCTTTCCAAAGTCTCTGGGGGAGGAAACTTCCTTGCCTCCTCCGGCGCCCAGTACCTCCAGGCACTCCTCGGATTGTGGAAACATAGCTCCAGTCTCTGCCTCCATCTCCACATTGGCTGTCTTCCGTCTGTGTCTGTGTTTCTTCTCGTCTTCTTCCAAGGACAGCAGTCATACTGTATTAAGGGCCCACCCCACTCCAGTATTACCTCCTCTTAACTAATTACATCTGCAATGACCTTATTTCCAAACACAGTAAAATTCATGGGTACCAGGGGGTAGGACTTCAACATATCTTTTGAGGGGATACAGTTCAACCCATAGCAATTATTATTGTTGTCAAATCAGCACATTTTAGAATGGGTATTTTTATGCGGGTGAAAGGTGATCACTTCTTTCTTGTCTTGAACTGAGCTGCTTCAAAACTTGCCTGTACTCATCTCTATCAGAAAACTGATTTAGATACCAGGCATGCGGAAGTTTCAGATCTGCTGGAGGGAAAATAAAAGAGGATTTTTAATTTGTGAAGAAATTGCAAAGCCGATACACTAATGCAATCCTCTTGTTTTCGTTTAAAGAAGCTGTAAAGAAAGTCAGAGTTCATCAGTGGGGTGGTTTCATTGTGGCCATTTATTTCTGACCAACAATTTCTTGGTATTGTGGGTTTGCATGTATAATTCTTCCAGAAGTTTCCGAGAGGGAGAAAAGACAACAAAACTTGAATAAAATGATGACTGTGGCATTCCAAGTATATCTTATCCCAGTACTGTGACTCTGTAGGACAATTTGTCCTCATAGTGTACTCAGAAGGGGGTATGATAAAAAGAATGCACACGTATATGTATATAAATGTAATGTACATGTGTGTATATCCATATATGTGTATGCATGTGCAGACTAATGCGTACACATATACTTTTATGTACACATTGCTTATATATGCAAAGGATGAATCATTGTCATTTTGCTCCCCAAATGGATTTATTTGCCATTGGTAACGTAAATGTAGGTATACAAATGTTACCAATAAATTCCAGGGCAAATGAGTAAATAAGAAAAATAATTCAGTAACATTTAATGATGATTTGAAATCCTCAGTTTTACTTGGCAATTCTTGCAAGCTATTGTCAATTGACTCAAAAATTGGGGAACATTTCCCCTCTTGTTCTGTGTTACAAACATCTTAAATTAGTCATTATTTTTATGGCCACTACTACAATCTTGTTATCCCACCATATTGGAAGAATTATGGAGAAAATATTTTGGTCCCAACTTGTGAGTTTTGGGGTGCTTGTTATTTTTCTGTGAGTCATTTTGAAACCCAAGATGCTGCTCAGGACCTCAGATTACAGTGATTTTATGTGTTATTGCTCAGTTTCTTCCAGGAGAACAGATTCTAATGCAGAGCTAATTGAGTTAATGTAATAACTGCACTTTTCACGTGAGCAAATCCCTGGCGGGCTGCTGCTTTCTCTTTGAACGTGTATCACAGGTTACAAAATGTATAAATACCAAAGCAAATTTGCTTGTGCATCTAAAGGAGGAAAAATACCTTGTCATATCTTATTTTATATTCAAAACTCCCTTTTGGGGAGAGTGAGATATTTACTTTCTAAATCTTTGAATAGACTAGTAGGAGACTTCTCAGTACTTTTTTGAGGTAGAAAGTGAGACAAGTAAGCTAAAATGGACAACAAAATGTCCCAAAACAGTAATGATAATGCAAGCTGAATTTGAGTCTTACCCAAACTACGTTTCAAAACATCACACGGCAGTTCTTGTCTGGGCAATTCACACTGACTTTTTTTTTTTTTTTTTTTTCCACTAATGGCTTGCTCATTCCTGAATCTTGCTCGTTCAAATTGAACAAGCAGCAGTGACAGGCAGCAATGATTCTATTCTCTCTCATCTTCTAAAAATGGCCTCAGGCAAAATATCGTTTTTTTTCTTCTGCTTTCCTGCTGTGATCAGAGAGTGGGATGGCACCTGCTCCAGAAAGAGGCAGCAGCATGAGGCCTCTGGTGGAACCCAGTTATCTGCTTTGAATCTGTTAGTCAAGCATCATTAATAAGCATCAGATACTCCTGGCAAATGCTACCAAGTTTTTCCCATCCTCCTACCCATTGCTTGGCTACCACGCTACGTTCATTAAGCTTTTGAAGTCCCTCCATCATCATGTATTCATTCATTAACCAACATTTATTAAGCAGCTGCTATGTGCTGGACACTGCCCCAGGTAATGAATGATGATGACCCAAACACAGTCTCTATCCTCAAGGGCAAAGTCTATTGATTCTTAATCCTTTGGGGCCTCTAGGACACTTAGGTATCAGGCCCTTACCACCATGATGAGTCCATTCTGGGTCCCATGGAACTGAAAATCTAAAAGGAATGAGTGTTTTAATCAGATATCTGTCTTGCAACCTGGCTTTGTGGACGCAAGGGAAAGATTTGGGAGAGGGGTAAGGAGAACACCAATGTTCCTCTGCCTACCTAGTTCCTTTACATAATCTGCAACCAGCCTTATCTGTGGGGACAGTAACTTTTAGGAGCGGCTGGTGCCATTTTCAATCTGAGTTGTTTACGTTGGTCTGTAAGCTGAAATCTTCATGTCTCCTCAGCTGTACTGTCAACCAGAGAGAGGTGGAGAGGCCATAGCTAGTACTGATATGAAATCTGTATACCTTAGGTTTTATGCACTCAGTGAGTTTTAAATACATGCTTTTGAGAGACATATAAAGGCATATTACCAATTTATCAAAATTGTTCTTAGTGTGAACATATAGATCGGTGTTAGCACCCACACATGGGGAGAGGGTTTCCTTCACGCTTCCCTAAATGGCTCTTGTAAACACTAGCTTATCAAACCCCAGACCTTTCTCTTATACATCCAACACATACTGCTCATCCATGATACCATGCTCATATCATCAGAGCTATAGTAACCTCTGGGATAGTTCAAAAATTCTGAATTAAACCACCACTAAGCGCAAGGCTAGGCACACAATACAAGCTCAGAGGATATCTAGAGTTGAAACCAAATGTTCCAAGAGAGAACCCTCAGGAAGTCCTTCTAAGATTCAGATCCTGTGAGCATGACTTACCCTAGGCCCCCTCTTGAAGACACTCCAACCCTGCTCTCCCACTCCCCTTTCTACATTGCCTGGGAGAGCACAAGGCATGCTTGATGCTGACTGCTGAGTGCCTAGGGGTTTACTTTCCTGGTAACATTTCCCTGCTGCCTTTCAAAAGAAAAGAAAACAAATGCGTGGGGCCACTAGACCAGGAGGCCAGCCAAGGGGTGGTCCTGCATATTAGTTACAGGCTCAGACTCTGGCGTCAGGCAAACCTGGGTGCAAGTTCAGGCTCTCTCACTTGCCAGCTTTGTGACTTTGGACCAGTTGTGGAGTTTCCTTGGTGCTCATTTCCTGATTTATAAAATTGGGCTGATGATAGTGCCTACATCTACTGCGAAGATTAAATGTGGAATGAATGGCAAGTGTTTAGCAGAGGGCCCAGCAAAGAGTAAAGACTCAGAATAAATGTTCCCCAAGAACATTCTTCGGAGGGGCTCTTTTCACATGCTTCCTGAGATCCATTCTGGCTTTTTCAATTCTTCATAGTTCTAGAGTCCCTGATCTTAAGCGTCTCCTCTGTTTGGCTGCCTCTGCCACTTCTGTTCCTCATTCATTGCTGTAACTGGAGGTGCAGACTGATGTACCCCAGTCTGAAGCTCTAGTTCCCAGGAATGAGTGATCCCAAGCAGCGCTTAGCGGGCAGAAGCTTTTGCCGTGAGTCCTGAGAGTCCAACGTCTCCTTGACCCAGCATCACTTTCTACCAAGTTCCTCCTGACTGGTTAAAAGCAGTTTGTGGTATGAATGAGCTAATGCAATAAAAAATAATTCTGCTTGATTATAAGTTGGAAATGAGTTTTGATTTTATTGGTATCAAGAGCTATACACATAGGCTTTAAGTCTTTTCTTATCGAAGTAGCATCGTGTAAGAATAATTCAAGTAAATCCTGATGACGTGCAATTAGTTTCTTTCCTTTCAAAGGGTCTATGTGTGTTGTTTTGCAAGTTAGAAAGACTGGCTTCAGGACAAAATACAGTATTTTGAACCTTGTGTATGTAATGTATAACAAACCAGTATTCACTATGTTAGTATTTATGTAAATGCCTATTAGATTATAAGTGTTTTGAGCAGAAATGGAATTATATTTGTTTATGTATTTTCTACAGAGCTTATCACTGAGCTTTGCCCATAATGTGTCCTCAATCAATATCTTGATCATGCAACAAATACCTACTGAACATCTGCTGTGTGGGAAACATTGACAGGGCTGGGAGGAACACAAAGACGAGTAAGACACAGCTTTGTAGACTAAGAGGACAAGTGATTCCACAACATTCAGCAAAAAGGAAGAGTGATTGGTGGGGCTGCAAGTGAAAATTAAATGCTGGAGGTTCAGAGAAGGAATATGTGCTTCTGGCTGGAGACCTCAATGAAACCTTAGGGAAATGCAGGCATTTGAGCTGAAATTTGAATGAGAGGTAAGATGTTGCATGAAGCTTTGTAAGGGGACATGACAGCCTAATAACAAGCCAGAAAGCATGGAACACAGAGGGGGCATGGCCAGACATCTGATTTGGTATTAGGCATGCTAACTAGGAGATTAAGCTGTTAGAGTAGATTGGGGTCAAATCCTAAGGAGCTTGAATGCCGGGCTATAAAGAGTTGTTCATGGAAGATTTTTGACAAAGTGAACAACATAAATGAATCATCCTGGTGTTTCTCATTTTCTCAGAACAGGAAAAAGTATCCTGATGAAATGTAATCCAGAATCACAAAATTTTGAAGGATGTGATAACATTGAGAGAGTAGAGGATTTTCTTGGATCCACTGCGAAAGCCACAGTGAGATTTTCTCAAGTGCTTCTTGCCTCCATGGCACTTAGAGCTGAAGCCAAACATTTTCGCCCTTAGTCATCAACATTATTGTGCTGTGTAGTGCCCAGGTCAATCAAATCCAGTTACTTATGAAGTCCTGAGAACCTCAAGGTTTATGTTACCTGGTAAAACCAGTAAGTCTTTCATGAAGATGAGCAAGACACGGTTTAGCCTTGCCTTCAAAGAGATTTCAGGGAAATAGGAGGCATAAGAGAGTAATTCAGATGATCATTGAAAGCCTGTGCCCAAGGTAAAATGACCCAATGAAAATTGAGTGGCGGAGTGAGAGGGAAGAGACTGGATGGACAGACGTTAGTGAGGAGGCTAACTCAGTGCTCCATGGGAAGCCTATTAGGGAACTAAATGTGAGGTCCACCAGTGAGAATGGAAAAAATAGAAGATGGAAGTTGAAAGTGTAGGGTTCAAAGCGACACTGGAAATTAGATGAACATGAGGAAGGAGGAGTCTAGGAAGATCCTCATACTTTGGGTGCTTAAATATGATGGTGCCATTATCTCAGCAGTGACAGCATGCTGGGAAATGGACAACTGTTGATTTTGGAGTGTTTGAGACATCAGTGTGACCAGCTTATAGGCTACTCTATTTGGTGGTTGGCCCAAAGGAAGAGACTGTGTGATGTTCACCTTGATAGCCCTGGCCCCAGTATAACGCCTGATGTTGAGAACTTGGTTGGCAGATGCTCTGCCACGGAACTGCTGCATTGGACCACTCAGTACAAGGAGGTGCTTTCCTGGTGCCAGGGAGGGGGTGCACCCTCCCAGAGGTGAAAGCGAGGGGGGAAAGTGTGGAGCAAGGAGGCAGAAGGCAGCCCTTGCATGAGGATATAGCCACAAGGGAAACTGAGACAGGTCCTTGCAAAGGAGAAGAGAATTGAGAAATTGCAGCGTCCCAGAGACATTGAAAAGAAAGGACTTCCAGAATAAGGAGGGGGAGACTGAAAACACTAGCCATTAAGGAAAAGATAGAGCAATGTCATTGCAAATAAAAAAAATGCTGTTCTTCAAACGTAACCATTAAGAGAGGGAAAAGATGAGGCACAGAGAAGACGTTGGCAGCACACATGACTGTCACTGGACATGATGCAGACTATTTAAAAACCTACTGCAAATACAAAAGGAAAAGCAATACAGGCAAAGACTTGAAAAGGTACTTCATAAAAATGCATTATCCAAATGTCCAAAAATGTATGAAAGATTCCAATTAGTAATCATGGGAAAGCAAGTTAAAAACACGCATCTACTTCTATGGCAGAAATTTACAAAATGGACTATGCCAAGTTTCGGTGAGGATTTAGAACTGTGGGAACTTATATATTGCTGGCGGGCGTGTAAACTAGAACAAACATATTGGAGAACATGTTGGCATTGTTTTCTGAAGTGATAGATACATGCAATCTATTACTCAGTAATTTCATTCTTAGGCATATCCTCAAAAGAAATGTGGGTGCCACGCATCAGAAGACATGTACAAAAATGTTTATAGCAGCAGTATTCATACTATTTCCATCTGAAAACAACCCAGATGGCCATCAGCAGGAAAATGTATAAATAAATTGTGGTATATTGTGTGGAACACTATAAGAGCAACAAAAATGAATCAACTACATTTGAAAGCAAGATGGCAGACAAATCTCACAAATATAACATTGAGTGAAAGAAGCCAGATCCAAAAATGTATGTAGTGTGCGGTTGCATTTATATAAAGTTCAAAAACAGACAAAACTATTTAGGGATGCACCCTAGTGGTAAAAGAATTGAGACAAACAAGGAAGCAATTGACATAAAAGTCAAGGTAGTGGTTGCCTTTAGGAGGGTGGGGATGGGACTGGAAGGGTCACAGCCCGTATCTGAGGTACCAGCATTATTTAATTTCTTGTCCTGGGAAGCAATCCATCAAGCTGTATATTTATGTAGTATGCACAGTTTGTATGCATATTTTATTTTAGCATAAAAAAAAGTCTTTTTGAAAAGGGGACGATAAAAAAATTACAGATATTTCAAGTGGGGTTTAGGTAGATAACAGCACAGAGACTCTCAGCTTTGTGGGTTACTCACTGTTAACTTTCAGGGGACAAGTTTCAGTAAGAGGTTAGGAAACAAATAGATTTTAGAGAAATGGAGAGTAATAGTGAAGCTTTGCAAAGTGTTTTCTGATGAAAAAAAGGGAACAATGAAGAAGTAATTTAATTAAGTAGGAAGTTTAAATTTTTATTCTATTTTACTTTTCAGGCTTGAGGGACTTCAATAAGAAGACAATACAGAGAGACTGAAAGGTGCTGATGATAGAGAAAGTAAGTGATGAATAGGGTGCAAAACCATAGATGGAAGACTATCCAGGGAAATAGCTGGACAGGTGGAAATAGCTGTCACAGGGATGGAGTTACTTCTTCAGTGACAAGCATAAAGCATAATGGCTAGGGGAACGGAAAGGAGACATCAAAGAGGACACCTAAGAATCAGAGTGTCCCCTTCTGCTCAGAAGGCACGAGGTGCTAAAGTAGTCTTGGGGACCTGAGAGAGGCAAATATGCCCTAAGCAGATCCCAGGGTTTGTGGGTAACCACGGAGGTACAGCTGAAGTTGGTAATAAGAATTCAGGTGGAGTCAATCAACAAGCCTTTGGGGATTCTCAGCAAGCATGTAAGAATAACTGTTATCATATTCTTACATAAATGGGTCAGTGCCATTTACCACAGTCTGCATACTGATGGTAAGGGTAGGCACTGCTATAGACATATTTGCAGGTATAGCTCAGAAAGCTGAAGAGATCAGAAAAATGCTATTTCTTTGATTTTTGCAGTAAATTAACAGAGAAGATTATTTTCTGAGGATGGAGGGATTAAGAGTTTTAAAGAAAATGGAGAAAATTCGAGTCGGTGAGGATAAGAGAGGAAGTTGTTGATCAAAGTCAAGTACAAGAATTGACTGGCAACACTGAGAGCCTGGCTGAGGTTTGGTGCCATAAGTTTGTGATTGCATAAGTCTGTGTGGTCATAGGATTTTTTCCATCAGTGCTCAACATCTTGGGGAAGGAAAAAGGAAACTATAACACAAATCTAGTACCATATTTTGTTGGATGAGCATAGCAAAAGACAAGGGAATGGACAGTGGCAAAGAATTTGAAAATGCTAGCAGAGAGTAGTTTAGGCTCTTACCACAGGCTCCAGGGTTGGAAAGAAAAGCCATGAGAGGAACTTCCGGATAAAATGGAGCCACCATGGTCAAAGAATAAGGGCAGAGGAAGTGGAGTCATGAGAGCATTGGAAAGATTGAAAGTTGTTATCACCTAGAAGGATATTAGACAACTATTCCAACTGATGAGTTTCTAGGTGGAGAGTGGGTGGCTGAAGTGGAAAAGAATTAATTATATTAGTATAATAAGGAGGTATAAGAATTGCAGGGCTAGGTTATTGGATGAGTCTTCTAAATGAACTTTGAAAACTTCATAGGATGGGAAAGAAGTTTTGGATTTTATGCCAACTATGACTGAATTTTCTGGCTGCCCAGACTGTTGTGTTGAGAAGGATTCTGGGGCCATTTTCAGGGTCAGATAGAAAGAGTACCACGATAGATTAGCAATCTTTGCCCATAGGAACAAGGAAAAGTAATAAATGTGCTATAAACCTGCTTATGATACCTGTTCAAAGATTATGGAAGGAGTTGAGGTACAGAAAAAACCAAAATGAGATATGACCCAGAAATTCAAAGAATTAGAGGTAATGGGTAGTTTAGGGTTAATTGCATGCATGCAGTAAATATTAATCACCAAGTTGACTTTTTTTCTTTCTAACTAGGCTTTATATCTTCCTTCCCTCATCTCTCCTCAACAAGTTACATCATGAATCCATGTACCCATCCATTTTAAAGATGGCCTAAATTTTTCCTTCAGCAACATTTTTGAGGTTTGCCCAATCAAAGGTCGTTCAGTGGAAATCTATACTTCAGTGTCCATGTACATTTAAGGAATTCCAAACTATTCTTGCAGAACCCTACTGGGCCCTTAGGAATGCTCCCAAGGTTTTGCAGAAAAGAAAGACAGCAAACTGGACCTTTGTAGAAGACAGATTGTATTATCTGTGAATTGGCTATTTAGAATATGATTGCTCCGTACTTGGAATGGTGGAAAGATGGACTAAATTATAACTCCATCTTTAAGAGCATGCATATCGTTTTAATTAATACAATGGTCTTGTTGATCAGATATTACTGCCATTTATTGTGTCCTTTATTATTTCCAGTTCTTTTTTTAAATTACAAGAAAATGCATTCTCCTTGTAACAGAGTACAGAGTACAGAGGTAGGCATAATATAAATTGAAAGTCTCTTTCTTAACATATCTCATCTGTCACCCTTGCTGTTTTGCTGACAGCATCAGTGGAAGCATCAGTGGAAGATGCAGTTAGACGTTTGTCTAACTAAAGACACTTTAGTCTGTCTCTGTTTTATTACTTAAACACTACTAGCTAGCACTGATTTTTTTCAGAAAGAGTATCACCATGAACAGAAAAGTTAATCAGCAGAGATCCTGTGGACTCTTTTCTGTTTATTAACTAAACAGAATGATCAGGCAATGTGAAGAAATGAAGTCTGCTGTGGAATTTTGTCAAGACAGGGTGACCTAAGCTGGCTCAGGACTTCCTCATAAAAGCAAATGAACATAGAGCTGACTTCCACTCCAGCCAAAGATGGAGTAATAAGGGTAAGATTTACATTTCCACCTGAAAAAAAAGGAGCCTGGACAAAATATATGACACAACCAAGACAATGGACATCAGTAAGGAAGGACAGGAAGTGCTATGATTGCCCAGCTTATTGGAGAGGATGGTCAAGCTATGGTATAGGAAGGTGAAATGCAGGTGTCCTGTAGCCTCTCTGAGTTGAGGATATGTGGTGGGGAGTCTTGGGTTGCAAAGGCAGCTAGGGTTTTCAGGGCAGAGTGGCAGAGAGGAGAAAGTTGCACTCACTGAGACCTCTAGGTGTCTATAGATGGTCTTCAGCTTCCTGCTGATTGGCACATGTAGGAGAGGAAATTCTGGGCCAGTAAATGAGCCAACCAAAAGCGTGAAAGAAAACACAGCTGGGGCTTCCATAGAGCAGGAAATAGTGTCTGATCCCACTGGCTAGAGTGGAAAACCTCAAAATCCACAAGGCATCTGAGTACTGAAGAAGTATTTGCCTCAAGAGAGGAGGAAAATTAGTTCTGGAATAAATGCTGCCATAATCCCACCTAAAATACCTTAAAATCAAGGCCCAGAAAGATCAAACTAGTTCTAGGTAACTTGCTCCTGTCCCAGAACAAATCCCACAAATTCTTATAGGAATACAAAAATATCCAGCACTCAACAAGGTGAAATTGTCAATGGCTAACATCCAGTAAAAAATCTCCGGCATGCTTCTTCCTCAATCCATGTTCTCAGGTCTGGGCAATCTGTTCATCTGCACCCTTAGTCTTTCACTCACCTCTGCCACTTTCTGTGAGCTCTCAGCAGCTCCTACTTCTGCCAGACTTTCTCCCCCAGAAGACCTTGGGGAGGCCCGACCTCTCTCTCTGCTCTCTTATTAGAGTTGCCGAAAGCCCTCTGTTAAAGGAAAGGCAAAAAACATTCTACAGGCCTCCAGCGGTGTCTTTATACTTTATTTACTCAGAGCTGCCTTTTGGGGTGAAGAATTCAGCTGGCCTGACAATTTCTCGATGTTATGATGCCACTCAATACAAAACCCAGCAAACAGTGGGTCTGATAAATAGTGTAGCAGTTTAATGATGGGAATATTTGCATTCTGTGTACTCTTCTAAGCAAACCTCCTCCAAGAAACAAGAAACCTAAGGTTTAGAGGTAGAAGGTAAGGAAAGTTAAAAATGTGACTTAGCCAGGTAAATAGAACCAAAAATATAAAATTCAAAACACATGCTCTAAAAATATCCACATCTTCCCAGGGAGCATGCTCTCCTTGTGTAATTAAGCCAAGTATTTTAGATAATTTTTAGAAAGAATATGATTTCATTCTTGGAGAAGAGCTATTAAACTCCAAGATCTGTGTACTATGCGATCTCAGTCTCCTTACTGAAAAGCCTCAGGCAGCCATAAATTATCAAAAACGAAATTGGCATTGAAAAGACCTGAAAATGAAGTAAACTGTGATAGTCTCCCCCTTTCCAGGGCAAGGTCTCCCAGTCTGGGGACAGCCTCAGAGGATTCACCTGGAAACTCTTGGTATCCTTGGGATGTCCTCTTACGTGCCCGAAAAGAGACAAATATTCAAGTATCCCTCATATTCCTACCATGTGCAGACTCTGTGTTGTGTACCAAAGGCTCAGAATAGAATAAAGCTAAGATTGAGTCCCTCCCACCCCACCCCCACCCCTCTGCTTGGTGTTGTTCTTATTTGGGTAGTTTTGGTCTGGCCTCTTCTGACAGTTTATTCCATATTACCTAATGGTGAAAAGTCCTTATCTTGTAGCCAGTGTCTTTCAGTGGGTATCAGGAGAAGGCAAAACTGTCAAGTAGAGGTAATCTGGCTTAATCCCTCCTCCTCCGCTTCTTTCTCCTTTCAGGGCTTGGTGGGGGGAACCCCAGGCATCCTCAGCCTTAGTTATAAATAGTCCCGTTTGTCCAGCTTCTTCTCTAAGTACTGCTCTCCACTCTGACTGTGCTCTCATGGCAGCTTCTCTCCTTGCCTGACTCTACTCATTCATAGAGTTCGAAGATCCTTTTGGTATATATTTTGACTCCAACCTAAATCTCACTTCTTCTGGTCCAGCCAAACCCAGCTATTGCCTAAGTCATGATGCACACAGAAGCAAATCTACAATCTTCAAGGAGCAACATCTTTACTTGGCAAGCCCCGGGATACTCTGTTGAGTATTACCCTGGCAGTCAGCTCCTGCTGGGATGGGCAGTGAATGGCTTGTGTGTGAATGGTCAGGACCCTTCCTGCAGCCTCAAGTTCCTCAGCATGAAGTGTATGTGTTTGGCTGTGTCCCACTCCCACCCCCCTCTTGTCTTTACTTAGAATATTCCCTCTCCCTGGGACTCCTCTCACAATCCTTGTTCACTGCCCCTATCTTTACCCACACAACCCATTCTTCAAATGCTGCTTCCCAGAAAACTCTTCCGAGTTAGGCAATGTTATGGGTCGATCTGTGCCCCCCCTCCCCAATTCATATGTTGAAGTCCTAACTGCCAGTACCTCAGAATCTCATCTTATTTAGAGATAAGTGTTTTGACAAAGGTAATCAAGTTAAAATGAGGTCTTTAGGGGTGGGCCTCAATCCAGTATGACTGGTGTCCTTATAAAAAGGGGCCACACAAAGAGAAGATGATACGAAGAGAAATAAGAAGGTGGCCATCTGCAAGCGAAGGAGAGACGCCCTCAGATGCTCTTCTGATGCCTCAGAAGAAACCAACACTTTAGACAGCTTGAGTTCAGCCTTCCCGCCTCCAGAACTATGAGGCAATAAACTTCTGTTAAAGCCACTCAGGGGTACTTTGTTATGGTAGCGCCGGCAAACTGATCCTGAATTCCCAGAAAAACAGAATCTGAAATGAAAGTTTGCATTAAGCAAGTGTACTGGGGAGTCCTTGGGAATCAACCCCCGTTAGGAGTGGCAGAAGGAGACTGGACAGGGGGAGGAGCTGAACCGTGAGGCATTTGCAATTGAGAGCTCGGCTAATTCCAAAGTCACTCTGGAGCTGGGACAGTCCTTTGGAGGTGTCCTATCTTGAGCATCAGGAGGTAAGGAGAGGAGGTCAGTTCTTGAGACCCAACCACCCCTTCCTCCCAACACGGATCAGTCGTTGAATGTGGGATGGGGTACCTTGTGTGAGAAGACTTTCTGTGACTGATGGCAATTCCTGCAGAAAGACTCAGCAGAAAGCCAGCCACAGGACTGGGGATCCAGCGACCTGCCCTGCAGGGGAGCCACAAGGCACCACAAGCAGCCACTGCATCCTCCCAGACTGGGCTTGCCCCGCGGCCACACTCCCATGACACCACAGACCTCAGCTTCTGCTCCACACAGCTCACCCCAAGGGTGATTTATTTGAACGTTAGTGTACATTTTTCATTTACTTGTGCGTTTAATACTTTGAGTACGGATTGCACTGTCAATGTGCAACGACTCGGTTTCTTTTGCTCACTTTTATATTGCCTACACCTAGAAAAAGTACCTGGACTACGATAGGCACTTAGCGAATATCAGCGGCCGATTGAATGAACTGTGGCCACTGAATGCAGACCTGAGTATGACATGCCTATCACACCGAATCCTCCAAGCCCTGAAGTCTCCCCTCCTCTCAATTTACCATCTACATCTATTCTGAAAAGTAAGTAAAGGAGAGCAGAAAAAGATGTTTTGGAATCGTGCTGAGTGTGTCCTTCGGCATTACGGACTGAATCATGTCTCCCTAAATTCATATGTTGAAGTCCTAACCCCCACTACCTTACAATATGACTATTTGGAGATAGAACCTTTAAAGAGGTAATTAAAATCAAATACATTTCTGTGGCTGGACATAATCCAATGAGACAGATGTCTCTTTAAGAACAGGTGATACGAGGGATTCAGGTGCATAGAGACAAGGTCATGTTTGAAGCAAGGAGAGAGATCTCAGGAGAAACCAAGCTTACTACCACATTGATTTTGGACTTCTCAGCCTCCAGAACTGTGAGAAAATAATTTCTGTTGTTTAATCCACCCAGTCTGTAGTATTTTGTTATGGAAACTCTAGCACCCTATCACCCTTTTCCTCTCTGAAACTCAGTGTTCTCATCTGTTAACCAAGAGTGATAATTTCTAGTTGACGAAAAGATACGAGGGTTGAATGAGATAATACGTGAAAATCCCTGCATGGATGGTGGTATCCTTCACAATGGGGGGAGGGGAGGGGCACAACAGTAGCAGGTAACAAGCTCAATCTGGGACTTTGTGATTATCATGTGCCCATGGCACAACCAGGTAGTCATTCTAGCAGGCAGTGGCACACTCAGTACTGGATAAGCGTTTAATCAGTATTAATCAAATTGCTTTATCTTCCCTGCCTCCAAATTTTCTCTCTCCCTCATTGTCATGCATTTCAGAATCCAAGTCTGGCTTTCTCCGCCTGCTTCTCCACCTCTACTCTTCTCTCTCCCACTCCTTATAGCACAAAGAATAAAATGTCTGTCTCAGGTAGCTGGGGAATCGTTGCTTTTTGGAAAAAATATAAATAATGGAAATGCACACAGTGTATGCAAGATAAATAGAAGGCTTCGGAGTGGTGCAGGGCTTCCTTTGTGATACAAAGACGAGCCTGGGAGGTTTGGAATGATTTATGAGGTTTTTGATAGTACTTACTGTGAGGAAAAAGCGATGGAGGCAAACCAACTCGTTTATCAATATGAACTACTTCCTTCCAAAATCGTGCATGGAAATATGTGAATAGAATGCCCTGGGCAGGGATTGTCTGCACTTTAGTTGCTTCTGGGTTTTAGAGAAACAGATTAGAGTGCATTAAATGATTATATGCGGGACATGCTCGCTTATTGTTTATGCTTTGAAATGAGGGAAGCCCATGCCAAGCTCAGCATGTGTATGCATGTGCATGCATGTGTGCATGCACGCATGGGTGTGTGTACATACATGTATATGCATGCATTTGGACCAACAAGTGAACTGAGGAACAGAGAGAGGAAAAGGCTTACTGTTTGCTAGTATTTAGTAGACTTTATCTCAAACTGCAATCTCTTTTCTCTGGATACCTATAGTCCTCTGAGCACAGTGTTAGTCAAGACTAACAAAATGACCAAACAGAAGAAGATAAGTAAAGTTATCCAGAGAAAAGCCCAGACTGGACTTTCAAGTCTGACCCACTCCCAGACTTGTTGCCGTTGACAGAATTCTGAGCCACAACATGTTATAACCAGGAAGGGATACCAGTGTCGCTTGATTCAACTTCTTCATTTCAGAGACAGGAAGGAGAGAAACAGAAAACCTAAGTGACCTGTCCATTGGCCCATGGAAAAGCCAATGGAATAACCCCATACAGTCTATGCAGTTTTCATGCTGTGAGGTCACTGTGATTCTTATGAGAGTCAAGGTCAAAGATGACAGGTTTCCGAAAGAGCATCACTGGAGCATGGCCTTTTAATTCATGGAATCAAAGGCTACTTTGCAGTAAGCAGCTCATCTGCTGCTGGGGCAGGGCTTCTGGTAGCATATAAGGCACATTTGTGGCAAACTAGAAAAAGACATCCTCCAAGTACATGATACTGGGAAAGAGACATACCTTTTGAGTTAAACAGGGACCTCTCCTTTCCCACTCTGAGTAGGCACAACATTCCCACAATGCATAGTTGGCAAGTGGAGTGCAGGCGGGATTTCGGCTACCACTTAACCCTCTGCTGGGTGCCCTTCTACAGAACAACCTGCTCAACTGTCCAGGGCAGCCTTTTGCAGAGCTATGTCCTCACTATGGCTGAGGGAAGGGCAGAATGAGTGGCTAGCTCAGTGAGATCTGGACTTCTCTAAGCTGCCTCACTGTCTCTTCCTGCCTCCTTCACGTCCTTCCTCGTGTATTCTTTCTTTTCTCTCTGTCAGCTAAAGTGGTTAGCATGGCCCCATCCTGGCACTAAGATGCTATTTCAGAATAACAAACCGAGATTTATATGCTTGCACCTAATTTGGTGGGTCATCAGCTCAAGGGACACCTTGCCCAGATCCACCCTTCCTCTCCTGTAAGATTCCATCGTTGAAATGTCTGTAATCATTTCTTTGATAAATGTAAGCCATATACATAGCACAGGGTGGTTAATAGCTTGCTTGGGGCTTTGCCTCTTACTTAACATTCAACATAGTTTCAGTGAAGCCTAGAAGTCACAATTTAGGGTCATAAATATGTGTTTCAGTCCATCTGTTTGCTCAGTCTACTTTTCATAGCTCTTCACTCTTTCACTAGCTGTTTAGCATTTTTATTTGAGGTTGCTACAATAAATGCAAATGGGAAATAAAAGGCTTCTCTTGCATGTTCCCTTATGGCTAGAACTAGGCAGTGAGAAGTATGGGGGAAAGCATGAGATAAACAGCCAGGAGACCTCATACAAGCCCCTTTTCTGTCACTTCCTAGACAAGTGACATTGGGTAAGACACTTAATTCCACCATGTCATGGTTTTTTTCCCATGTGGAAAAAGGAGAAAAAATAAAGACTATCCTTTTCAAATGAGACAATGTGTATTAAAAAATGCCATAATTCCAAAGCACTATGCAAATGTTTATTATCATTCATTTTTATTGCATTTGTGGCTGATTAAAGGTAGCTACAAATTCTTTGCCACTGCTGACATCAAGAGGTGGAGTCTACTTTCATTCCTACATGAACACATGAAATCTGGACTGGCCTTGTGACTGGCTTTGACCAACAAACCAGAAGCTGGGGAAGAGCAGAGGCAAGCAGTAACAGAGGAGGGAGACGCCTGGTCCTCGAAGGGGACAGATGATGGGCAGATCATTCTAGCAGTTCCCTGGGGTAGAGCTATACTTGGGGTTCGCAAAGCTGAGAACACAGTGGTGAAACCGTGGAAAGAGGCCTGGGAAGGAAGCAGCTGAGAAGCTGTGGGAAAGAAAAAAGATTTTCATACCCACACCAAGCTTCTGTTGAGTGAAGGAGGAAGAATGTATTATGTCCCTTATTATGTCTCCCCACTCTGGGGAATGTAGTGAGATTTAAAGAAGAAAGAAAGGGGGGTGGGGTGCCTGGGTGGCTCAGTCATTAAGATGAAGCATCCAACTCTTGATTTGGGCTTAGGTCATGATCTCATGGTTCATGAGTTCAAGCCACATGTCAGTCTCTCTGCTGACAGTGCAGATCCTGCTTTAGATTCTCTGGCTCCCTCTCTCTTTCTCAAAATAAATAAATAAACTTTAAAGAAAAAAAGAGGAAAACAAGGAAGAGGTGAAGATGGGATGGGAGGGAAAGCTGCTATGGGAGGCTGAGAGGTTTAGCAGAAGCATGGGGATTCAGAGTCCACCAACCTGGGGCTTGATGATGGCTTTACTACTCACTAGTTGTGGGACTCTGCATGTTCAACCTCTCAAAAAGGGGTTGGTACAAAGGACTGGAGGCAGGAAACTTCATGGTGGAGACCACCACTGCCACCCCCCGACTGCCACCCCTCTCTCCTTCTCTGGGCACACACTTGGTCTGTTTCCCAGACTTACTTGAACTTAGGTGTGGCCACATGACTGTTTATTCTGAGAGAATGAGGGCAGACAGGAGGTGTGCCTTCTCCATTCCTGACACAGAAAGGACTCCCATGCATGTTTTTCCATTCTTGTTCCCCTTTTCTGAAAACTGGAGTGTTCATACCCAGAGAGCCCTTGAGGGCCACATATTGAACACAGATAAGTTTACATCACTCAATGTCTTTGAAATATTGTGCCAGAGAAAGCTTCCCCATCAACCTTGTAACAAGAAAGAAATTTGTATTGTGCTAAACCATCAACACTTTGGGATCCCTTTATTTCCACAAGTTAATGCAATTTGCTTAGAATATTGTTACACGCCCCAGAAGAGAGATGATGAGGATCTGGACTAGAGATGAGGACTTAGGGGATAGAGTAAGAAAAGTAAACTGTGGCTCAACCCCCAGGAGCTTCTCCCATATTCCTCATCAGAGAGGGTGGTGAGGAGTTAAGGAGTGAGGCATCCTTTGGAGTCAAATGAAAGCTCTACTGTCTGGAAGGAATGAGCAGCCAGACAGACCCACAAACAAGTAGCCAAACAGATAACGGAGCTGATGGTGGAGTCATTGTTAGAAAAAGTAGTAGCCATGGCGACAGATATCCAGCAAAGCCATCCAGAAGCTGGGAGCTCAGAGACAAACACAATAGGAGAACTTCCGGAGCAGAGACATCATGGAAGCAGTTCAGACTCCCTGGGCAAAGCAGAGCTGAGGGTCCCAGGTTTAGCTTGGGGAGTAGGTCCTGCACATCCATTTGCCTCTCTCTCCTTAACCCAACATGCATATAAGGCTTTGGGGGACCCACGCTACAGAGTAAACAGAGGAGGATGAAAAGACCTCAGAACTGACCTCAGAACAGAGATTTGCCTGAGTCCCTTCCTTTTCCACCTTTCAGTCCTCTTCTTGAACACTTCCCACCCAGATGCTCCCTAGCTGTTTCCTAGGAGGGGTGGAGCCCAGACTTTGGTGCAGACTAAAGCGTTTTGAGATGAATGGAGCTTCAAACATTTGCTAATAACCCATTTTGGAAGTTTATGTGGAGTGTGGGGGTGGAGGAAAGCAGCTCTTTAGTAGGATAACTGATGGTTTGGGCGGATCTCACAGGCAATTGCTCTGAGCCACTATTTATCCTATTTTCCTCTATCTACCTTCTCCCAGGCTTGCCTAATTTCCCAGATCCTTTACCAAGTGGTTAAGAAATCCGTGTGCTCGTCCATCTCTTCCCCAACCTATTTTCTTTTGCTGCCAGCATCTCCATTTCCACTTCTATTTTTTTCCCAGATTTTAATGCGGCAAACTCTGTGAAACCCTAATTGAACATTTTTTTTTCAATGTGAGAATTTAGAGCAGAATGGAGCTGAATGGATACTGTGCAGAGGGTTGATTTTCCTCCAGCAGAGCATCCTTTTTATGTGCTGGAAAAGACATGACATTCATTAAAGGATAATTTTCCCCAAAAAGGGCAAAATTATGTCTCTCATAGAGCCATAAAATGAACATGTGTTAAAGATTTTATTTGACTCATTAATTAAGTGAGAGAACCAGGCAGATGTTATAACTGGATTAAAGAAGTCAAAGAAGCACAAATTTCTGCTCCAAATTTATATAAAGTAAAAGAATGTTGAAATTAATGTGCAAATGGAGGCAAAACCCTTTTCTTGGAGGCTGGTCCCTCTCCTGGACAAAATCCATTTGCATGTTTATAGACAAGAATTATTTTGCATTGCTATCAGTTATCTACAATTTTCTGAGTTATCTACAAAATCCATTTGCATGTTTATAGACAAGAATTATTTTGCATTGCTATCAGTTATCTACAATTTTCTGAGTGAAATACCTCCCATGGAATCAGAATCAGACAACCCAGAAGGCTGTGCCTTAGACAAGGCATCATTTCCCACTGAAACATTCAATTTTTTATTTTACATTTAGACCAAATGCATGGCTTGGGCAACCTCAGAAAAGGCAGGTTGCAGTTAACATCTTAAATGTATAACAATCTGGGCTGAATTAATATTGATTTAGCTTCAATAGTATACCAAAAATTCTTTTCCTAATGCGCTCCATCCCACTTATGTTGTTATTGTCACAAATATTTTTTTATATCGTGTTAAGAAGGAAACTTGGGTCTAGTTGCAATGTGCTTTGTAACTGCCACACAAATAACCCAAATCTAAACTTGACCCTGCCTGATTTTCATAGAAGGGCATTACATTGTATCTCATGTTGAATTAATCAACATGAATTAGGCAGCCATAGAGTCAGAGACCTGTGATCTAGCTCCAGCGTTCTGGCTAAAGAGATGTGTAATCTCTGAGCCTTGGTTTTCTTACCTGCAAGGTGGGGAAGGGCAGACTAGATGTTTTCAAAGGTTTCTTTTTGTTCTCTGTTCCTGCTTTTCATGCCAATGGGCTATTTTCTGTTTTATATTACTGTGATGGTTAATTGGCCAGGCCTTGGTGCCCAATATTGACTGAATGGCCAATTATTCTGAATGTTTCTCTGAAGGTGTTATGCATAAAATCAACACTTAAATTGGTAGACTTTGAGTAAAGTAGATTGCTCTCCATAACGTAAGTGAGCCTAATCTAGGCAGTTGAAGGTCTAGTCAGTTGAAGACTTTAATAAAGCAAAGACTTGGGGCGCCTGGGCACTCTCGCGGTCCGTGAGTTCGAGCCCTGCGTCGGGCTCTGGGCTGATGGCTCAGAGCCTGGAGCCTGCTTCCAATTCTGTGTCTCCCTCTCTCTCTGCCCCTCCCCCGTTCATGCTCTGTGTCTCTCTGTCTCAAAAATAAATAAACGTTAAAAAAATTTTTTTTTAAAATAAAGCAAAGACTTACCTTCCCCAAGAAAGAAGAAATTCTGCCCACAGACTGCCTTTGGGTTTGAACTACAACTCTTCCCTGAGTCTCCAGCCTGCCAGCCTATCCCATTAGATTTTGGATTCACTAAGCCTCCACAGTGACAAAAATGAATTCCTTAAAATCTCTCTTTCTCTTCCCCTTTCTCCCTCCTTACTTCTAAATCTATCTATCTATCTTCATCTCTACAAATTACAACATATATAGAGAACCAACAGGATATGTGTGCATGCATATATATATACATATTCATATATATGAAATATTTATTTATATATAATATGAAATATAAATAAAATATGAAATATCCTCTGAAATCTGATAAAACCTATGATCTTCTGCCCATACTCAGGACATAAGAACAACATTTTGCATACAATGTCAATATATTCAAAGGTCCTTCCAGACTTCCTTCATAAAATCCAGCACATCTATTGAGTGGGAAGAAGAAAAGAATATTTTGAAAGTGAGAGTTTGGTTCTCTGATCATGGATGTTTCATATTTTGACCACCAAGTGGAGTGGGCAGCTGTTACATAACTGACCTGGAGGGTCAGTAGCCTGTAAATCTCTTCCCAACTTCCCAGTAAAATCTGGCTTTCTCCCCAGGAAGTAGAAACTTAGGATTATTATCCTTGGTTTTTCTCTGCCATGTCCACACACCCATTTGACTCATGGATTTATTAAAGCCCAAGGGTAAACAGATGGGATCAGGCCAAGGAAGCTAAGTTGGTTGGAAACCAATGGCCCATTTCATACTGGTGATACATCAAGTCCATTTGGGTAATTACACCAAGTGTACCAATGATCTATTATGAGATGAGGGAGTCTCACAGCATTGTTTTTTTAAGCATAAAACATACCATGACAATATTGGGGTCTTATAATATATTAGGCTCTGTTCACACATTCATGCTAATACAAGACACTCACACATGATAATTTATACAACATCCTTTCTTATCTTTCTTTTTGTCTCATTTTCATTTTTAGTTTTTAAACAAATAATGAAACTGAATGGACAGTAGAGTCAAGTGACTTACCTAAGGCCGTAAAGCTAGTAAGGGGCAAAGACAAGACCCAAACCCAGATTCTCTGGTTATAAGCTCCTTCTCTTTCCATTGCATCACAGCACCTCTCCCATGGTCTGCCCTTTCTCTGCCACACCTCTTCTTGAGCAGTCATGGACAAGTGCTTCACACGGAATGCCAAATGTGAGATGATGAAAAAGAAGGAAAAGAAACACCAATTCTCAATGAACCAATCATTGACAAGGGAAACAGTGTTGCTGCAAAAACATGGTGCCCAAAATGCTTTATTCGTGGGAAGGTAAGGAACACAAACACACAAAAACACACACACACAACTGGTAGAGTCTAGATTGTGAAACCAACAGAATAATCTTCATGGCTGTTCTGACTGAAGAAAATACCCAAAGATTCTTCTATGTGGTTTGCCCATATATACCCCCTATAAAAAAAAAGACTTGTAATTTCACATAATGGATAAGCTTGATGATGAATATGTAGGGTTTTAGTCACTCAGTGTAACTTATGCAGCATCGGTTATGGTCCAGACTCTGACCCCAAAGAGGCTAGAGAATAGCTCTAACACAATAGGATTCCTGGGTCCTGCCTTCCAGGAGTTTTTTTATCCAGACTTTCCAAGTAAGATTAAAATTAGAGCTGGATAGACGTACAACCAGTCGGCTTTGTTAACTCCAAGAGAGAAGCGTTTAATTTTAACTGGGTGATTGAGAAAGGTGTCATAAAATAGGTGAAATTTGAGCTGGACCTTGCAGGCTAAGAGCAATTTCAGTTGGCAGAAAATGGAGGGAATTGCATTTTCAGTTAAGAAACACACATACAAGTGTGAAAGCATGCGGTGTTCAGGGGAAAGGAGACCAGCTGATATGTCCAGCACACAGACAAATAAGGGCTATGGTGGGAGATGAGGCTGGCTCTACTGTAGGCTTTGAATGCTAAGATGATAAGCATATAGAAGATTTTATCAAGGTTCCCAGCTTTCCATTATTCATTCCTGCAAAAAAAGTACACATCTCCAGATATTGCCATGGGATTTTCAGTTCCCCATTTAGAAGAGTACACACTTCCGCGGCACCTACGTGGCTCAGTTGGTTAAGCATCTGACTCTCAATTTCAGCTCAGTCATGATCGCAGGGTCATGGGATTGAGCCCCACATTAGGCTCCATACTAAGCATGGAGACTGCTTAAGATTCTCTCCCTCTCCCTCGCTAGCACTCTCTCTCTCTAATTTAATTTAATTTAATTTAATTTAATTTTTTAAAAAAGAAGAAGAGTATACAGTTCTGCTGCATTGACCTTAGGCTTGGTCATGTGATTTGTTTTGGCCAGGGCACGTCGACCACATATGCCATGTTTGAGTAGAAGCCTTAAGAGCCATTCTTTGTTTCTAATAGCTGTCTTGCTTTTTTCTCTCTGTCACCAAAATGCTTATCCCATGGGGAAACTGCTTTTCCAGCTAAGTTCTGGAATGCAGATGACCTACGCAGTAAACCCACTGTTGACTCCACAATGATCCATAACTAACATACAACATGAGTAAGAATTAAACCTTTGCTATTATGCGTAACTGAAATGTTGGGATTGTTTGTTGCCAGAGCAAAACCAACCAGTAAGTGTTTTTTGTTTCGTTTTGTTTTTGTTTGTTTGTTTTTTACTTTATTCTGAAGGCAATGGACGTTGTAAAAGACAACGAAAAATGTCCTTTCTCCCCTCCCTGGCAGTTCTATGAATTTCAATGGGAACAAAATCTTATTTTGATTTCTGACTCCATTCAGATTCAATTACTTTTTCCATATCAGAGATATTCTGGGGGAATAGAATAACAATTAGCTTAATATTCACTCCTTGTAACCACTGGGTCAGATTCACCTGGAATTCATGAAAATGTGATAAACAGCACCGTGGGCTTCCAACATTTCGTAGCCGATGGCAGCAGAAGCAGCATTTCCTTCCAAATTGTTAAGGATATCACCAACGTGCCAGATAGGAATAAAGATTTCAAATTTAAACTTGAGGGTGCATTTTCCAATGATGGAATATTCCATTTAGGCTCTGCGAGGGAATAAACAGACACTTCATGTTGGGATGATCGCCAGGGAAATGACTTGTTAATGCTGGCTAGAGTGCCGGAAGTTTGTGGTGCCTCCAATGTATGTAAGCTCAGAGAGGGTTAATCTTTGTTAGCTTAATGAGAAGAGTTTGAGAATGCATTTGTTAGAACCTCTATGTCTTATGTATCACTTGATTGTGTCCCAATAAGGGTCATCATTCATCATGTAGTGAGCGAGGGAACTTGATAGGTGGAGAGTGCATGAGCTTAAATCACACTGGTAATACTGATGATAACAAAGAAATAAAAAAGAGAAGGAGAATGGAGTCTGGTTTACTAAGCCTCAATGGCAAGAATGGCTCACAATTTACCATTTATAGATTCTGGGGAGAGAGCTACTTTTTAAAATCCCTGAAACAAAGTTTTCTCATTTATAAAGTAGATGTAATAATACCTCTTTGCCATAGTGATTGTGAAGATAATATGATAAAATGAATGTAAAGTACTTGGCATGTGGTAGGTTCTCAATAAATATAGCTGGAGGTTTTTTTTTTTTCCAACTTTTAGCTTTTTAACCCCTTTCTCACATGAATGCTTTTCCCTAACCTTATCAAAATTTTACCCACCCCACAGCATCTGGATTTACCATCTCACCAAGGCCTTCTCCAATTTCAGTCTGTGATAGTCTACCTTCTCTGAAACAGCAGTAAAGGTCATAGATTTTTTTTCAAATATATTAATTCACTCATCCTTTTTTTTTAACAAATATTTCTGTAGTAAATATTTTGTACCAGGCATTGTTCTAAATGTTGGAAATATGGCTGTGAACAAGGTCTCTGCTTTCATTGGGCTTACATTATAGCAGGGAGAGAGACATAATTAGTAACCAATAAATAGGTACCATGTCAAATGGTAAGTGCTATGAAAAAAGATGTAGGGCAAGTAGAAAATGGAGTGCCAGAGTGGGAAGGATATCAGGTGGTCAAGAAAGGCCTCACTTCAGTGATTCTGGAGTAGAGGCAGAGAGCCATGAAGAACCTGTGGGATGAAATTTCAGATTAAAGGATCTAGCCAGTGCAAAGGCCCTGAGGCAGGAGAAAGCCTGGCATGCTCTAGAAAGGACACTAGTGTGGCTGAGCAGAGTGAGCCAGAGAGAGAATGACAGAAGACTCAGTCAGAAGGATAGCACCTGGAAGGTGATGAAAAGGTCTTTGATTTTTAGTCTGAGTGAATTGGGAACCCATGGGAGAGTTTTGAGCAGAGAAGTTACATTATTTTACTTAGATTTTTAAAAGGCTCACTCCATATGCTGTGTTGAAAATAGACTTCAGAGGAACAAGGACAGAAGGAGAAATGAAGTTAGGGGCTTTTGCAGTAAGAGGTGAGAGACAAGATGGTAGTAATGGAGGTGGTGAAAAGTGGTCAGAGTCTGGATATATTGTGAAGAAGGAATAAAAAGATTTTCTGATAGATTGAGAATATGAGGTGAGAGAAAAAATGAGTCAAGGATGACTCCAAGTTCTTTGTTCTGAACAACTGGGAGGATGGGGAAGATTGGGAGGAGTAATTTAGGGTAGAGGAACAATAGTGTTCATTTTGGCATTTGTCTGATATACCTATTAGATGACCAACTGGAGAGCTAGTAGGCAGTTGGGTATGTGAATCCGGAGTTAAAGAGAGAAACCTACTCTTGAAACATAAATTTGGGAGTCAAAAGTGTTTAAATTAAATGTAAAGCTGTGAAACTGGAGATCACTGAAAGAAATTTCAGGGCTTGGGAAGATGAGAAGAGACAGAAGACTGAGAAGGAGCAGCCAGTGCAGGGAAATGAGAATGATGCCCTGGAGTCCAAATGAAGAGAGTATGTGAAGAAAGAAGAAACAATCCACTGTATAAAATGCTGCCATTAAGTTGAATAATAAGAAAACTGAAAACTGTGTCTTGTATTTGGTAATATGGAGGCCACTGAAAATCTTGATAAAACCATTTTGGCGGGGAGCAGTGTTAAGAAAGAAAGCATTACCGGTGTGTGTTTAAGAAAGACTGGAGAGAAGGGAGATGGAAATACGAGATTTGCTATAAAGGAGAACAGTAGCTACAGGGCAAAGAGCGGTCAAGGGAGGTTTTGTTTTATTTGTGTAGGACGGACGATAATTCCACAGGTTTGTATGCTGTTGGAAATAACTCCAAAGGAGAAAAAATATTGTCGATCAGGAAAGAGAAGAGGTAATTTCTGGAAATATGTTTGTGGCTAGGCAAGAAGGGATGGAAACAAGAACGCAGTGGAAGGATTTGGCTTCAGATGGGAGTCCAACCCCATCATCCAGAGCAACACGGAAGAAAGCAGGACATTTAGGCACAGATACAGTTAGTTGGGGGATGTGGGAGTTGGGAGGATAGGGAGGTTCTCTTCTGAGAGTTTCTGGTTTTCCCTCCACTGAACTGGAGGGAAAGGGAGGTAAAAGGATGGAGGAGGCCCTGGAGGCTCAAAGAGAGAAGAGAACATGTGAAATGGTTATCTAAGCAAGCAGAGACTTGAATGGATCTTAACAATGCAGAAGGATGGCCAGCAGCTTGAAGGGCCCACTGAGGCTGGGAGTCATGAGTTGAATCTGAGACTTATCAGTGTGACTGTGGACATTCCCTCCCACTCCCATCAGCTGCTGGGGTGCCAGTGATGAGTAAGACGGAGTTTGGACTTAAGCAGGGTTTTACCTGGCATATGTGAGGAAGGAACAGAAGGAAAAGCAACAAAGGGAATGTGAATAAAGGTAGTGAATGCAAGTGAGAGATTGTTAATGTTGGGCCATGAAACATTAGCTGAGTAGGGGGGTGAGGGACACAGAAAGGGATGGATTATAGGTCCTGGTGAGGATGAATAATTGTTGGTGTTGGAGTACTGGAGGAAGTGGCCTGGAAAGATTGGGTCAGTAGCCTGAGAGTGGGAAGCAGTAAACGGCCAGGTCTAGGGTGTGACTGCGGACTGAGGTGAGGCAGAAGACAGTCATTCATCACCACCACATGGGTCTTGTGTCCCCACTAAGCACTTACAAGAGAGGAATCATATCTTGTAAGGCTTTACCTTTCTTCCCAAGCATCTAGCACAGTCAATGGACCTAACAGGGGCTTTGATAATATTTATGAATTAAGTGTTTCAACCATTGAGAAATACAGAAAATTTCAACCATTGAGAAATACAGAAAAATCAGGGCAGTGAGACTCAGATTTTCTGCTATAAACTACCACTTTCTGCATTACGCCCCAAAATTATTGCCAATCCATTGGAATCAGGTAGAGGGTATCCCTGGCCCTACCGGGATTAAAGTAATGGTTTCAATTATTCAAAGCCAACCATAGAATTCCATTTCATTTATAATTTGTGAAAACATGAATTTGGACTTAATGGTTTTGAGCCTTAGCTGGTGAGTGAGACTAGCCAGCTACTTAACATCTACTTCTCAGTGTGGCCATGTTATTTTATCACTATTATCAGATCTTTACATCTCTGTGATGAGAAGAAAATGAATTACCTATAAAAATTGCCTAAAAATGCAGTTTCATTTGGAAATCCATAGAGGTGCCTGCATGGAAATCCATAGAAATGCCTACATGCAAACCTTGAAACTGTAAAAACAACTAATTTTCACATGCATTTTATTTAAATGGGCTCACTGCTCGTAATCTGTATTTCAACATATTGCTAAATACTCAGGCCAAAAAGTACTAAATATTAGGAGAAATTATCTTCAGCCAAAACTAGCATTAGTGACAAGCTCAGGGAAAAAAGAGAAAAAACTTTTTGGGGTCATGGGCTGAGAGAATGAAAATAAACCAAGATTAAAACACACATACGCGCGCGCACACACACACACACACACACACCTTGTCAGATAAGGTGCACTCTCTTGCCCAGCAGTGGAGAGATAACTGGGGGGCTGAGGTTTATAGTAATCAAATTTGATCACACAGCAGCTTCGGCAAGGAAGGATTGAAATTAATGTTTTGGCAAGAGTCTACTTCCTCTCCTCTTGTCCTGCCCAGAGGGACAAGGCATTCAGAGGGACTGGGCGTGACAGTAACCCTCCACTGTGGTCCTTACCCAGTGTGGTTCTCTGCGATCCGCAAATCTCCCTGACCAAGTTCTCACAGCCGCCGTAACACCACAGGTGTTAGTGTCTCACTTTGAGAGGATGTGAGCTGGAGGCCGGGTGGTCTGCTCAAGGACATCCAGCTCATACATGGCAGAGCAGTGATTCAAATCACATCTTCGGGGTCCAAGTCAAGCCTTTTCCACACTCCAACCAGCTCTACATTTGTGAGTCCAGCTTGATGACCACCTTGTCAGCTTGCACAGGACGTTTGCCCTGACTTGCTGATGGTGCCTTTCAATCAGGATTACCATTTGGGAAGAAAGAACATCCCAGAGGCAGGTTTTCAGCCTTGTGCTTTCTTCATTATGTCTCATATGTTTCTTCACGTTCTCATTCCCTCTGTTTTCCATCACTTCACACGGGGCTGTTACATATCTACGATGAATATTCTGTCACTCTGCCTCTTCCTTCCAAACCAGTTTTCCTATCGATATAGATTAATCTTCCTAAGATGCTGGCTTCATTACTGATTTTAAAACACTCAGGATATTGTCCTCAGGATCAGGTACAAACTCCTTGGCTTGACATTCAAGGCCTTCACAGTTTGGCTCCAAACTATTTTGTAATCTTATGCCCAATTCCCCCTGTCCTTGGTCGCCCCAGAGCATGCATATTCCCAGATCTGAAGCTTTATGTCCTATGCTCACTCTGAATAGTGTTCATCCTCATCTCTCCTCTTACTTCAATATATTCGATTTCTATTATTTTAAAGCTGAGGTCTAGTTTTACTCCTTCGGCAACTTTCAGGGCTAGAGCCTTCTGTTTGCCCCTTCAGATCCACTTTCCACCCGTCACCCTGCTCTGAGCCCCAGGAAACGAGTGCCATGGGTGGGCCCTCTTACTCTCTAAATACTGAACTCTCTGTGGTTCTGTTCCACCCAACATTTACCTTGGTAAATAGCCTTTTTAAAAAAGGAAAGTCTCCTGTAATTCCCAATTTGAACCTAACACCTTCTTCCTACCAGGCTCCTGATGGATACCTTTTCATTCCTCAGGACTTATTTATTGCTTTAAGCCGCCTTATATCATAGCAAAGACTGTCTTGAATTAAAGACCATTCCCCTCTGTGGTTATATATTTCTAGCCTGACTAAAGTTTCCTGAAGGCAGGAAATATGTATTATGCCCCTGTGTATGCCTTACCACCTCCGATCCCAACAATACTTAGCACATCTTTTATTTGTTATGTGTCTCTGTATAGAGAACATGTAAATTGATTAGAAAAGGCTGACCTACTTAAAGTAAAAAAAAAAAAAAACCACACGCTTGAAAGTATCTAATTATAAAGGAAACAGGTAATTGAATGATGCCAGGAGTTGATAATGATATATTGTACCTTCCTTCTCCAGGTAATTGGTTCCAATTTAGTCCTGCTTAGAATTAAGCAGATCATTACAATAACTCAAAGACATCCCCATTGGCCTGTTTCTTCCTAGCCAGTTGGGGACACCTGCAAAGGGTCGTAGCAACTTTAAGAATCTGCCACGATCTTTTTTGTCCCTCAGAAATGGCTTCTAAAAGACCTGGAAAGCGATTTTCCGGAAATCAAGAGAACAATCAAAATTGCTGTAAAAGGTAAATTTATCTCCTGTGACTTTTGTGAATACTAAAATAATAAATATAAAATACCAGGGTGCCTGGGTGGCTCAGTCGGTTAAACGTCCGACTTCGACTCAGGTCATGATCTCACAGTTCATGGGTTTGAGCCCCATGTCAGGATCTGTGTTCACAGCTCAGAGCCTAGAACCCATTTCAGAATCTGTGTCTTCCTCTCCCTCTGCCCCTCCCTGGCTCGCACTCTGTCACTCTCTCTTTCTCTCAAAAAAGGAATAAAACATAAATAAATACATAAATAAGTAAGTACATAAATAAATAAATAAATAAATAAAACTTATTTCAATGCCTGGCCTGTGGTATTATTCAGTGGGTTTCTCCCTTCCGTCTTATACTAAGATGCGTATACATTATATATGTACATATAGACACACACATATAATTATATTAAAATGTAGAGTTATATATACAAAGTATACATAGGTTTAATTATAAATGTGTTGCAAACATTAAATATAGCACCAACATAATACAGACTGTACTTTTGGAAGCTTAAACTGAGAACAAAATGTATCTGCTTTTAATTATAGTAAATATGCAATACGTTAAGAGAAATAACCATTTCTCAAAATTCATAAGCAAGAGAATCACTGCCTAAGACAATTTGCTGAGAATTAAATGTAGTCTGTACAGTGTGTTTCTGGCTATTGTGAATTGCAGCTGGGAAAATGTTTTGATTGTTTTATTTAATTGCCTCGGGCATTATAATTGGCTCTAAGTCTAATCTCTACAGGTTTTATAAGGATACTTTAAGAAGAAAGACCACCGAATCAGTTGACTAGAAAAGAAAGTTATAAAGAACCAGCTAAAAAGTGTCTTTATTCCCTTGTAAAAATCTCATAAGTAACGCATAGTTGAGAAATGCATTACACTGAATCCCAGCTCTAGGTTAGATGGGAGTAAATTGGGCTGTTTCAGATAGCCTCCATCTTTGCTTCCTTCTCTTCCTGCTTTTCTTATCCCTTTGCTACTTTGTTTCTGGGTCTCTGCTTCTTTGATCTTGGCTTCTTCTGGCAGGTGGCTTCCGCTCTCTGTCTCTTTCTGTGGGTTCCCTGGCTTCCTCTCCATTCTATTGTTGGCTGAGTCTGCGCGTCTCGAGTGTCGCTAGTCAGGGACCTTCTAGAGGGTCAGTTCCCACTCACAGAACATGTCTGTAGAGCCGAGCTCCGGCTCTCGCTCTGCTTCCAGCAGTGTGGCCTAGGGATGGTGTCATGTGATACCTACATTTCAGAGAGACTCCCCCAAGTGGTCTGTGGACACAGTTGGCACCAGTGTAATAACACCCGTGTGACACCTTCCCTCTGGCTGCCCAAGACTGTAGATGCCGCCAGTTACAAGACATTAAAATGCAAACGCGTGGGGTGCCTAGGTGGCTCAGTCGGTTAAGCATCCGACTTCAGCTCAGGTCACAATCTCACGGTCGGTGAGTTCGAGCCCCGCGTCGGGCTCTGTGCTGATGGCTCAGAGCCTGGAGCCTGCTTCCGATTCTGTGTCTCCCTCTCTCTCTGCCCCTCCCCCGTTCATGCTCTGTCTCTCTCTGTCTCAAAAATAAATAAACGTTAAAAAAAAAAAATCTCTTAAAAAATGCAAACGCGTATCTTAGAATCAGCAACATGGGTATTATTAATTTATAGATGAGGCTTAGTGCCATTCCAGCCGCTTTCCTGTGGAATAGGTGGGAATATATGAAGTTACTGAGTGTATACTTGTTTGGCATTCTATACGCTTCCTTGGCGTCATTAAATGCCCAGAAAAACCCTTTGAAATGTGTGTTGCTTTACAGATGAGAAACTTGCCGGTGATCATAGATCGTGAACTAGCAGAGCAAGAATGTACCCCCAGGTCTTTCTTGTTCTGAGCTAGGCCAGCCTGTGAAGGTTGGACTGTGATTGGAAGGTTGGACGAGGGGTACCTGGGTGACTTGGTTAAGTATCCAACTCTTGATTTTGACTCAGGTCGTGGTCTCATGGTTGTGAGATAGAGCCCTGCGTGGAGCCCCATGTTGAGCCCCACATCGGGCTCTGTGCTGAGCATGGAATTGGATTAAGATTCTCTCGCTCCCTCTCTCTCTGCCCCTCCCCTGCTCACGCTCTCTCTCTTTCTCTCTCTCTCTCAAAAAAAGGGTGGGCTAGAAGGACAACCAATATTCTTAGAAAGCCCTCTAACAGACCAGCAAACTACCAGCATCGAGGACACACATGAATAAGTGGGTGCAACTCCCTAGCGTCTGAGGTCTGGTAGTTAATACTGCCTGTTGGGAATAGGGAACTAGCCCCTGGCTTTCTGCACCTGACACCCTAGCCTTGAGTGGGGTCTCATCAGCTCCCAAGGGCCTATCACCTATCACACAGGAAAGCCACACTGTGTCCGTTATATTCTGCATTCATTTCTCATCATTTTGTCCAGCCTGATCCAGATCTGACCATGGTCTGCTAAGGAGTCTAAAGCCCTTACTTTCTTTTTGCTGTTTTTCAGTGGCAGTGGTTTGCTCATTTGGCTCTACAAGTCTAAAAGGATTCCATTTTATAAGAAGACCCTAAAAACATGATTTAAGATATTTTCCTTTCATTTAATTCGGCAGATAGACAATAATGAACCCGGAATTTATCTAGTATAAAAAGGACTTGAAATGGGAACACAGTTGGTGCCTGGGTGGCTGAGTTGGTTAAGCATCTAACTTCGGCTCAGGTCTGATCTCATCATTTGTGAGCTCGAGGCCCACGTAGGGCTCTGTGCTGACAGCTTAGAGCCTTGGAGCCTGCTTCAGATTCTGTGTCATTCTCTCCCTCTCTCTCTGACCCTCCCCCACCTGCACTGTGTGTGTCTCTCTCTCTCAAAAATAAATAAACATTAAAAAAGATTTTTTTAAAAGAAAAAAGAAACGGGAACATGGCCATTTCAGAGTATTGTACCTGAGATAAAGATTTCCACCGTGGGCAGAGAGGAATGGCTGGAGGTAAGATTTCATCATTACAGATTACATTGTTGCTCTGAGCTCCTCAAACTCTCATCAGGCAGCCAGGGGCATGTGTGTCTAAACGGAAAAAAGCAGGGCACCTGGGTGGCTCAGCTGGTTAAGTATCCAACTTCGGCTCAGGTCATGATCTCACGGTCTGTGAGTTCCAACCCCGAGTCCGGCTCTGTGCTGACAGCTCAGAGCCTGGAGCCTCCTTCGGATTCCGTGTCTCCCTCTCTCTCTGCCCCTCCCCCACTCACGCTCTGTCTCTCACAAATGAATAAACATTTAAAAAAATAATAAAAATAAAAGGAGAAAGGCAAAGGGCAAGAAGTCAGACCACAATGGGGCTATAGCTCTCCACAAGATGGGAGTCTTTGATGCGGCTCACTTTTGTAGGCCCTGTTGTTCCTGAGGCAGAGCTGTAGGAAGCATGGCCAACTGCCACTCCTACAAAGCCGTGGCAGATAGTCTAATCTCCAACTCCATGACGTGCCCTTGGGCCAGAGTAACTCGCGTGAACTCGAGGTTGCCCGCGGTTCCCTCGACTCCCTTCCAAAGCCAAGAGAACCAATTCATGGGAAGGTCTCTGCCAAAGTCTGCGAGATGCAGTAGACTTCAACAACAATCATAAGCAGCTGCCACATATTGGGGACATCCCTTGTTTCGGACGTGTCACACATTTCATCTCATTCGGGCCTCCTATGAATACCTATTACTACTCCAACTTTAAAATAAAGAGACTGAGATCTGGAGCCAGCTAAACTACTTGCCAAAGTTGACACAGCAACAAATGGCCGAGTTAGCACTCAAATCGAGAGCTGAGTGATGCCCAGACCGCTACACCGTGCCACCATCTGAATTCCCAGGGCCTAGACTGGCCACATCTATGGTGACCGATCAAAGATTCCTATTCCAGAAAACAAAACAAAACAAAACAGAACAGAACAAAAACCAAAATGCCTATAGGTTGAGGTAAGCTCTGCTTCAGTTCATACTCCTAGCTTTTAAAACAAATAAATGAAGAAACCAATACAAGAATTTTGTGTTTTCTCCTGCCTTTAAGGCTGTTTACATTGTCTGGGCTTGATGCCAACTCCTCCTTTTTCCTCAGCTCCCTTTGACCACCAGCTTCAACATCCCATCCAGCTCTTGGCTGTCTAGTGATTGACTCTGCCATTTTTGACCCCCTGGCTTACATCTTAGCTCCATCCCGGCTCACCCCAATTCGGAAACCTACTCCTTTGGCACATTTCATACCTGTAGCTGTTACCTGAACACCTCTTCCCTTGAGTTCAGCAGGTCAAGTTCATGAAACCACTCTGCACAGAGGGTCTCTAGGAAATGGGTGGGAGTTGAGAAGATGAGTCCCTTAGAATTCCCCATCAGGCCTTGATCTTGATATAAAACCAGTTGGATGGGAATATCCAGGACACAAAAAGAATTGCCTGGCAAACCAAAGTTAGGTAGTCAAGTTCTGTTGGAACTCTGTGGTTTATTGTTGGGTCTCTGATTGTTCAGTAGTAGGGTTTCAGGCATAGAGGAATAGGAGCTGGGTGTGTGTGTGTGTGTGTGTGTGTGTTTCTGACTGAGCAGGTGCAGTGCAGAAAGGTTGTATTAGGAGGAAACCTAGAAGCTGTGATTTAAGAAGGAAAAGGTAAGCAGATATGGGGTATTTTGCTCAGAGCAATGATGTAATCTGTAATGATGAAATCTTACCTCCAGCCATTCCTCTCTGCCCACGGTGGAAATCTTTATCTCAGATATGGGGAACTTTGAGTGATCTTTCCTTCTCATCTTCCAACTTTTACTTTCATAAACACTTCTTCCTTTTTTCCTCATTGGTCAGTTTATACACTCAACAGATACTATATTGTGTCTGAGTTCCTGGGATTCTGCATTCACTCTATGCAGTGAAAAATTTATTCTCATCTACTTTCCTTATGAAGAAGAACATTATTCCAAATACATCTCCACATATCCTTTCTGGAAGACATTATTGACTCTACTGCATCATCTCGCAAATTTTCTCCTTAGACAAAACTCAAGAAACACTCAGCTGCTTCTCATAAAGGAATTTTGAGGCAACATTCAGACCTGCCAGCCATCCAGAGGCCCGTGTTGTTACCTCAGTGCCATAAACTTCAAATGAGTCTCCTGGCATAACAGTCTGAGAGATTTGCCAGTTCTAAATGAATGATTTGCTCTTCCACTGGCATTCCATTGTCCTTAAAACAGAGGCAGAAAAGAAGAGAAGAAAAGGAGTGGAAAAAAAAAGAAGGAAAGAGAAGGGACAGGAAGGGCAGGGGAGGAAAGGAAGCAAAGGAAAGAAAATAGCCATTTCACCTTGCTGATCCATGCACTTAATAGATGCTCACTAAACGTTTGTGGCAGAACCCATGAGTAGTTGTTATCTCCAAACAAATGTTCTTCAAGAATTGATAAGAATCTCCAGGTGCTGACAAATGGTATTCCCTTTGGTAGAACAAGTTCCAAATTGTCGAGTAGTTGGGAATTTGTTTAATGGTGTCAGCTTGGGCACAACATCATTATTTCATGCAAGTCCCATTTTTAAGTGCTTACTACCTGTCAAGAGCTGTGTTTGACATGTAAATTTTTTCTAATCTATTCAATAACACTGGATATGCATTTTATTTTATTTTTTCAGTTTGAAGAGGAAGAAAGTAAAGCATAACCTCTCTAGGTTATGCTGCCTGCCCAAGATTACATAGATAGTGAGTAATGTTGCTGGATTCCTACCCCAAGTAGGTCTGCATTCCTCCTGTATGGATTCACACATCTTCAACTTGTCATAACCGAACTCTAAGAAAAATACAGGAACTCCAAACGTTACTTGGGATATGTAATTTATTCAGTGGGTAGGTTTTCTGAAAGCAAAACTGTTTCACCTTTATACAGCATTTTAGAAAGCATTAAGTACCTATGCAGATATCACTTCATCTCACTTATCTTCACTCAGACCTTATGAGACATTATCATTATTTTTATAGTCTAGAGAATGTATAAATTTATTGGATCAGAAAGATTGGAAAACCTTCCCCAGGACACATGGACAGAAGTAGCATAGCCAGAACTAATCACAAGATTTTTGTGGTTTTCACCACATGATTTCACATCCCAAAGATAGCAAGGAATCCTAAAAGGCTGAACAGAGAAGCAGTCAGCAGACGGGTCCTTGTCTAACACTATGGAAACAGAATTGAAAGTCAATACGTGCTAAAATATAATGCTTCACGCATGTGCCTTTAAAGAACATATATAGCAACCACATTTCAGGGGTAATTGTGCATGGTTTCTATAGCAATATGATTTATTTCCAGTGGAATTTGCCAACTTAAAATAGGTTTTTCCTCATCGAAAGAAACAAATAAAAAGTTCACTGATATTTGTTTTTCCATTATACAAAGATCATCATGTTTGGTTATGGCAAAAAGACAATAATTTTTGCCACAGAGCAAACAGGAGAAAAGGTCACCATTGTTTGTCTGAACAAAACGGATTCCCATTGGTCTTGAGGAGCTGCAGCAAACAAAGTGCCGAACATGCTATGCCCAGGCTGGAGGTCGATGCAACGTTGGCAAGTGTACTACAACACAAAGAAGTTTAAGTTTGCCTTCCTTAAGTAGAAAAAAATTTTAAAGAGAAAGAAGAATGATTTTCTGCAGAAATGATCACTTCGCCTTGGATGGAGGAGGGAAGTCCAGAACTAGAAGAAAACAACAGTAATGAAAGCTCATGTGACTTGTGCTTTCTCTGTCAACACCATTCTAAGATCCTCTATGCCTGGGCTCAGTTACTCTCCCAACAGCCTGCGAGGTAGAAACTATTTCTATCCCTGATTTACAGCTATGAAACCAACACAGAGTTGTGCATCTTGCCCGAGCACACCCAGTTGGCCCCAGAAGCAGGACATTGAGCCACTCTTCTATGCAAGCATGGAAATCAAAATGAGGAAGTTTCTTGCCCAAACTCCAACGGGGTCTGACGTGACAGAAGTTAAGATCTAATGCATAGGGGCACCTGTACCCCAATGTTTATAGCGGCACTCTCAACAATAGCCAAATTATGGAAAGAGCCTAAATGTCCATCAACTGATGAATGGATAAAGAAATTGTGGTTTATATACACAATGGAATACTACGTGGCAATGAGAAAAAATGAAATATGGCCTTTTGTAGCAACATGGATGGAACTGGAGAGTGTGATGCTAAGTGAAATAAGCCATACAGAGAAAGACAGATACCATATGGTTTCACTCTTATGTGGATCCTGGGAAACATAACAGAAACCCATGGGGGAGGGGAAGGAAAGAAAAAAAAAAAAAAAAAAAAAGAGGTTAGAGTGGGAGAGAGCCAAAGCATAAGAGACTGTTAAAAACTGAGAACAAACTGAGGGTTGATGGGGGGTGGGAGGGAGGGCAGGGTGGGAGGGAGGGCAGGGTGGGTGATGGGTATTGAGGAGGGCACCTTTTGGGATGAGCACTGGGTGTTGTATGGAAACCAATTTGACAGTAAATTTCATATATTAAAAAATAAAAAATAAAATAAAAATTAAAAAAAAAAAAAAAAAGAAGTTAAGATCTAAGACTGCAGATTCTCCGGCATTTCCATCATTCCAAGCTGGCCCTTCATGCATGGCCTCAGGTATCAGGAGAATGGAGCCTCCCAGGAAGCCCAGTGGTAAAAGCCCTAATGCTTGTTTTTCTCATGCTTTTTTAATAAACACACTCATTCCTCTACTTTCAAACAGCTCTCTCCAAAACTTCCTCGACAACTCAAACCCTGCAGAAGCTACTTTAAGGGTATGCCTGAATTTTGGTGGCACTACAATTTGATTAGCTGATAATTATTGAGCCTCAGATTTGAGCTTGAAGCTTTGCCACATAGCAATTGTCATGTTTGGAGGAATGGGGTTTGAACTGCATTTCTTTTAGTCAAGGAGTGATCATGTAAAATGGCTGCATTCCATACACCAGCTGTCTTTGCTGACCTTGTAGACAAAGTATTTCCAGTGAAAACAGGGACTTCAGCAGCTACTTGTTGGGACTGAAAACCAAGTTTGTCTGTGAGCTGAAGCATGAAGATAAACATAAAGAGGCAGTTTTGTATAGTGATGAATGTCGCTTCTACATGGGGGTCAAATCTGAACCCTAACAACTACTAGGTCAGTAATCCTGAGCAAGTTATACAATCCTTCTAAGGCTCAGTTTTCTCCTCTGTTGAACCACCTCCATAGTGTTGTCAAAATTAGGCAAGAGAATTAATATATATCAGTAAGAGCAGTATCTGGCCAATTGTAGGCCTCACCCCCTGCTTCCTTTGCCCTTGGTGTTCCAATACTGAACTTCCCCAAAATTCCATGTTCTCTAAGCCTTCCATTCTGCCTGGAAGGCTCTTTCCCTTTGTGTCTTCTTGAAAACCCCGTATCATTCTTCAAGTTTAGCTCAAGTGCTTCATGACTCACCCAGGCTGCCTTCAACATCTCTCCCATCCTTCCACTGTTTCTAGTAAACCACCATTGCATTGCTCATTACACTGTAATGTTTGGCCAGTGTGCCTTTCTCTTCATTCCACTCCTTGAGTGTGCATTTATCCTCCATGCCCAGCACAGAGCCTACTACGCAGTGGGCGTTCACTAAACAGCTGTTAAATAGATGAACAGGCAAACACTGAGTTTGCCTGTAAAGTCCAGGCTTACGTCAATAAAATAAGAAAATCTCCTGGAGGTACTAACAATCTAATGCAATTAATCAGAAGGGCTCCAACCAATAAAATGTAAAGTGCACTCCCATTTTGGTTTTAATTAAACTCCCAAGCTTTAAAAATTATAATCCAAACATAATTACACTCAGAAGAGATTCTAGATTGTTTTGTGACAGAAGATGACTTTTGAGGCTAGTGGAAGGAGACTGATACCATGACCCAACTTGCACAAGAGAAATTCCACAGGATTCAAATTCATGTCCCAAAAAGCATATCAGTAACCAACTAGGTGTTGTCTTTCACATTAAACTAAGAATCTGTGGAAAGAGTTATAGCCCTTTCATTGTTCCAAGAGGATATGAAGTTCTAGGGAATTTTCTCTGTAATAGATCTAGAGCTAAGGGCTAAGTCTGGAAAGCAGCCCAACCACACCGTTCAAGGCTTCTCTGGCCTACAATGCTGTAGCAGGCAGGATACCAGTAGTTTGATAAGGGCAGAATATTTCCACATTTTCTAAATGAAAACCAGGGGAATATGCACTGAAGGAAACTTGTAAAGACACCTTATGGAATGCCACCCCTCATAAAGTCTGCTGATCAGCCACCTTAAGCTGCATTAGCTCACAACCAATGGAGAAACTGGAAGTCAGTGGTATCAGGGTAAAGTCTGGATATCCCCAAGGCCCCTGGAAAAAGACCCCACAGAGCAGAGGGAAAGGCAAAGCTTACTCTCTGACAGGTCCCATAAGAATTTCTCACCTGTAGCCAGATTACACAAGATGTCTCAGGGTTGGAGAAGACCTATAATATAAAAAGCTTCTATAGACACTTCTCTAAAGAAGACATCCAGATGGCCAACAGGCTCATGAAAAGATGCTCAACATCACTCCTCATCAGGGAAATACAAATCAAAACCACACTAAGATATCACCTCATGCCAACCAGAGTAGCTAAAATGAACAAATCAGGAGACTATAGATGCTGGAGAGGATGTGGAGAAACGGGAACCCTCTTGCACTGTTGGTGGGAGTGAAAACTGGTGCAGCCACTCGGGAAAACAGTGGGGAGGTTCCTCAAAAAGTTAAAAATAGACCTACCCTATGACCCAGCAATAGCACTGCTAGGAATTTACCCAAGGGATACAGGAGTACTGATGTATAGGGGCACTTGTACCCCAATGTTTATAGCAGCACTTTCAACAATAGCCAAATTATGGAAAGAGAGTAAACGTCCATCAGCTGATGAATGGATAAAGAAATTGTGGTTTATATACACAATGGAATACTACGTGGCAATGAGAAAGAATGAAATATGGCCTTTTGTAACAACATGGATGGAACTGGAGAGTGTTATGCTAAGTGAAATAAGTCATACGGAGAAAGACAGATACCATACATTTTCACTCTTATGTGGATCTTGAGAAACTTAACAGAAGACCATGGGGGAGGGGAAGGGGAAAAAAAAGTTAGAGAGGGAGGGAGGCAAACCATAGGAGACTCTTAAAAACTGAGAATAAACTGAGGGTTGATGGGGGGTGGGAGGGAGAGGAAAGTGGGTGATGGGCATTGAGGAGGGCAACTGTTGGGATGAGCACTGGGTGTTGTAAGGAAACCAATTTGACAATAAATTTCATATTAAAAAAATAAAAAAATAAAAAGCTTGCATAGATTACGAGCACTTTTGTAGACTCCATCTGTAATGTCATAGTCAGAAGGGTGTGTGTGTGTATGTGTGTGTATATATGTATGTATGTGTGATAAGAACACCACTATATATTCCTCCAGATGCAGGACAATCTGATACTTTTTAAAACATCAATACTGGGAAGGCAGAGTGTGTCCATATTGAGACCCACAGAATCCAGTTTACAGGGCTTCTTCCAGCTGGGCCAAGAGGTAGCTGTGTATGGGCTGCAGAATCTGTGTCTTTTGCGAGATTGAAATCATGGCAGTACCAGAAACTGATGCCCAATTCCATTTCACTGGTATTAAAAAATAGTCCAATACTCCCACAGGGAGAATGAATTGTGTACTGGCCACATGCAGCAGCATTGCTTTGGTAGTTTTATACTTGAAGTTAAGGTCTAAAAAACCTCCAGCTATGAAAGCCACATATGAACTCTAAATAGTCGGTACCTCATCTGTTAAGTTCCCATGCCTGGACAAGCTAATGTCAACTCACCCTGTGATACTCAGTTTGTACAATAAATTATGAACCTGGAAAAATAGAATCCAGTTTACATTTTTCATCACTTTCCCACTTGGTTGTCTCTAGGTTTTCATAGAACAATGGTTATCAGGCCCTAACTGATATCTCCCTCCATGTGGTGGGCACTCAGTACAAGAAATGCTTCTACTGTCTATCTGGTCCCTCTCTGATTCCTCCCCAGAGAGGAGGACTCCTCTTACTAGTGACTTTGTGACAGGAACCAGGCAAAGAGAGCTCAGTCCTTTCCTCTACCCTTATTCTAGAGAGTCAACTGCCCAAAGAAATCAAGCTTTCTGTTCTGATTCTCAGTACTATAAATTTTTCAAGAGGAGAGCTCCATATGGAAAAGCTTTTGGTCGTCCAGATGAGCTTGTGACAGATGGGTAGTTCTTGATTCTGGAGTATAGTATTAGGAAGTCCCTTCTTGCTGCACCTAAACCACATTCACCAACCTAGCCTTTACCAGCAAAAGAGCTTATACATTGGGCTCCATCTACCTGACTGTTCTTTGTATTTTACTTAGTTCAGACCTGGGTTGGGGAAAATGGGTATATTTACCAGCTCCCTAAAACCCCAATATGTTTTTGTAGACTCAGTTGATATTACCCATGGACCACCTTGTATATGCCACAGCAGGACAGATGGCAGTATCTAATCAATGGCCTTTGATCCTTCAGGGAAAGGCCCAATAATCAATGGATCTCCAAGATAAAAGCCTTCGCTTACAGTGTTTGCTAATTTCCATGGTGCACATACCTACACCATGGCTGGTATCAAGCTACGCTTGGGACATCATCGAAAAGACTTGGGAGATGTTCGCAATCTGCTCTCTCCAGCCAAAGAAGAGCCAACTGAGCCAACCTGTTGTACCTCTTTAGAGCCAGGGAACACTTCTTTCCACAGGACCAGATGCCCCTGGCGCATGGCCAGATGCACACCTCTGAGCTGGAATTTCTGTTTGGTGATAGTTTGGTGCCCCGAGAACTGCAACTTCAGGGAAAGGCCAAGCTTTTGTTCCATATTGAGTGGCAAGTCTGCTGTCGGCTCAATACATAATTAAAGGAAACAAGATGAGAACAAGGTTACCTTGTAACCTCCTTGCAGGAGGCCACACCAGAAGCCAGCCCAGCATGGATTAGGACTTTCTAAGTTCCTGCAGTGACACATTTCCTTACTCGCATTTTGGAGCTCGGTAATCACTTCTCCATCACGTAAGAGAGGTCATTTTTTCTGTCCCTTGCCCTCATTTTCTAACCAACAGAAACACCAGAGTTTGGATTCTGTGGAGTGGTTGAATGATCGTGGACTGGTTGCTTACACCATCTTGATCCTAACTTTCGATATTTGAGAAAATGGAGATTGTGATATTCTTCCCAGAGGTTGTTGAAAATATTATAAAGGATGTGTCTAAAACTGTTAAGATGGTGCGTTGCTTGCAGCAGGCACACAATAAATAGCAGACACGCAATCACCCCTGTGCTGGTGGCAGGGGGCACACATTCAACCCGAGGGGAAGGGGTGGCGAGTAGAGCTCAGCAGACACAGTTCCTTTCGATTCCATCCCCTCAGTTTGTGCTGTTTACATTAGTTTTGTCTACTTGTCCAGATACTACATATCTGTTCTCCTTCCAGTTCCACCTTCTCCTGAGGCTTCTTCTCAGAAGTCATCACTATTAAGGGGTCACAGGAACTATAAGCAGAAGTGTAAGCAGAAGGACTCTTGCTTCCAGCAATGGATAAAGGAAATTGTCTTTAACATGCATGTCTATACTGTTAGCATGTCATGTTTTAAAATACGCATTTTAAGAAGGGCCTGAGTGGTTCAGTCGGTTAAGCATCTGGCTCTTCATTTTGGCTCGGGTGATGATCTAATGGTTCCTGCGTTCGAACCCCGCGTCGGGCTCTGCGCTGACAGTGGAGAGCCTGCTTGGGATTCTCTCACTCCCTCTCTCTCGCTCTCTCTCTGCCCCTTTACTGCTTGCATGCTCTCTCTCTCTCTCAAAATAAATAAAATTTTAAAGTATGCATTTTAAGGGCATGCATTCTATTCCATTTAGTAGACACAGCATATTTTGTCATAATTATTTAACTAGACCCTCAATTAGGTTGTGTCACTATTAGGGAAAAATACTTCCTTGAACATCTATATGCAAAAATTCTTGCCTACATTCAGATTATATCATATATATATATATATATATATATCTCATATATATCACATATATCACATATATCACATATATCATATATCATATATATATATATATATATATATATATATATAACAATACAGCCAATAGGAAATGTATGCCTATAAGAAACACTTCTGAAGCCATTCCAAGCCCTATCCTACGAAAGTTAGACAATTTTCTTCATAGTCAACCCACAGCAATCTTCTAGACTCATTCCCTCCTCCCTCAATACTTCTCTCATTATTTTTGTATACAACTTCCTAAAATAATCCAGAAGATCCAGAACTAAAAGTTACCTCAGGATCTTAGTAAATCTGTTTCTTAGGTTGGGTTCCCCAAGAAGCTCCATGAAACAAAGATTCAAGGGCAAGTGGTTTATCTGGAGTTAAAAGACTGGGAAGGTGACATAGGAAGAGCAGGAAGCCACTAAAGGATGCTTATTAAGCCAATTACCACTATGTGTAACTGGCACTTAGTACCCTGAATCACTTGGAGAATCACTTGGAGCTGGTGTAGACATCTGCCTCAGATATATCCGACCCTAGGGACAGGGGACCTGGGGTATTTATTCACCAAATCCTGTCAGTCACTGACTGACAGCCCCTGTTGGAAGGCATTAATACCCTGGCATTTCCAGCGACACAGGTGGCAATGTGGCTTTTGTGGCCAGGGAAAGCCCTCGGGCAAAGGAATGCAGGTATTGGTAGTTGGAAGACTGCTGGCATGCACCGAAGTTGTAGGAGAGAGGGCAAAGGGCTGAGATTCCAACAGAATCTGCTAGAATCTACCCTTAGAGAACACACAGCTGACTTCTGGAATGTGGTTGGTGCTTTAAGTTGTGACAAGCCAGTCCTTAAAAGAGAACATTCATGATCTAAAGTCTATGCTCTCTACCATATTCATATTGGCAAGCTATGAAAACAGACCATAGCACAACAAGGAAAAGTGGATACAGCTTTACATCTAGGAAGATGACAATTATTAATTTAATAAGCATTTATAGGGATCCTTTTAGTCTGCCAGACTCAATAATAAGCACTGGAATACAAAGATGAATTCAACACAACCCCTGCCTGTAAGGAGCTTACTTTACAATCAGGTGAAAGAGGCAGAACTCTCAGAACAGAAGGTGGGATCTGAGGGGAGAGGACACCTGTGGCCTGCTATCCAGGTACATGACCCGGAAAACAGCAATACCCTAGAGATTAAATACCTGCTGCGTAAGTCTGGGCAGACAAGGCCTCAGAGGACCTCACAAAATCCACCAGCCACAGACAACATGGTCCAGAAGTGGAGACTGATTCCACACAACCCCCAGAGGTGCTGCAGGATGAGAATCACGTCCCCAGAGGGGCACAAAACCAACAGAGAGAGCTATTAGGTATGAAGGGTGTTTGTCATGAGACTGAGGAATGCTGGGCATGACCTGAGAGCAGGATGGATGGTTTAGTGGCCCCAGAGCTAGCAGACAACAAATAAGAACCAGATGCCTACCTCTGCCCCCCCGCACCCCAAAGTCTTCCAGGGACTGGGATAGAGCCAGAGAAATTGGGAGGAAGGCAACCTGGATTGACTTAGAGTTCTATCTCCAGCAGAATGAGGTCTTGTCAAATAAATTCTTTTGAGTTATGGACAAACGAAGGAGGGACATCTCCCACATACTCCAGTTTGTGGTTTTAAAGTTATACCTATTGCCCAGTAGTTCCCCTAATTTCATGTTGTTCTCATCAATGAATCTCCCAGAGCGAAGTAGAGAGAGTAGAGCTTTTGCAGGCAGACAGACTTGTATTCAAGTCCTAACCCTCTGGATTCCAGTCCCTACTTCATGTGTGATGACAGGCAAATTAACAGTATTTAAACCCTTTTGAGTATCAGGTGCCTCACCTGTAGAGTGGTGGTTAGTAGGAGGATTAGAAGACAAGACAGAAGATCATTTCCAGGGGAGTCTGAGCAGAGGAGGCCTCCAGCAGGGACTGGTGTGATAGTTGTGATTCTTGGCTTCCCGTACTGCAGAGTGATGTCGCCATGGCTCACAGACGAAGGGGAAGGAACCCTGATGGATGGGCCACCATGGCTCTGCCTAGGCTGGGTGACGTTGTGAGGACATCATAGACTTCATGGAAATATTCCAGATGCACGGGCCGAGAGGGGAGCTTGGAAAGCAAAGGTTCTGTTAGAGGAGATGGACAAGAAACCTTCTACAAGAAGCTGTCGCGTCATCTCACCTTTTGTTTCGCAGATGCAATTATATCAACTCACAAAGGTGAGAGAAGTGCCACAGACCAACAAGCATTTCCAAAGAATAAAAAGTTTTCATATATATGTATATTTGTATATATGTATATCACACCAGTTTTTTTAATTTTTTGTTTGTGTTTTTATTTTTTTTAATGTTTATTTATTTTTCAGAGAGAGAGAGAGACAGAGCATGAGCCGGGGAGGGGCAGAGAGAGAGGGAGACACAGAATCTGAAACAGGCTCCAGGCTCTGAGCTGTCAGCACAGAGCCCGACGCGGGGCTCGAACTCACAAAATGTGAGATCATGACCTGAGCTGAAGTTGGACGCCTAACTGCTTAATCGGCTGAGTCCCCCAGGTGCCCCTGTATCACACCAGTTTTAAGGTAATGAGTGAGCATCGTGAATTCCAATTTTCATTCTGAGAAAAACTAAGTAGAATGTATCCTTTTTGTATACATGCTTACATGTCTAAAGATTTAGGAGTTTAACAAGATACTCTTTTTTCCCCTTTTTTAGTTATATCCAGATGTTTTTAATCTATGCAAAGTAATGATGGATACATGCTACATCCTTCAACTGATTTGCAAGATGTATTTACATAAAATAAAGGAGTTTTAAAAACAAAATTCTTTCAAAACAATTTTTTTACCACATCTTTTGGCCTGGAAAATTATTTGTCTATTATTTTGCTCTTTGGAGTTAAGATATTCAAACTGTAGAAATATTGTTAATATAGGACAAATCAAGTCTCAGAAATTTTGGAAATAATGGCCTTCTGCAATATATGTAAAAATATGATACACAGTGTCTGTCTTACAGGTAGTGCTTAGCAAAAGTTGTCTTCCTCCCTTCCTCCCCCACTGATGGGGGCCATATGAGAAAGAACCCACTTTCTCATTATTCCTGCATATGGGCTTTCCCATTTTTAGTCTGCCTATCTCCAGATGTTTCTGCTTAAGCTGCACCAGGTCCTGGGAATGCAGGGAAGACTCGATCCCTGCCCGAAGAAGCTGACAGCTAGAGAGGGAGAAGGGCATGTAAACCTTGGACAGACTCTCAGTCTGACACTCACCAGTCTAGATTTAATTCCACAGTTTCCTGTTGTATTAGACAATAGTCTTCTTACCGGGCTCCTGCTGGCTTTCTTCTTCCTCGGGCCACCTGGTTCAATGAATGGGGTTAGCTCTTGGTAAATTGGGCCTGCCTCACACAAGTCCTTCAAACCCTAAAGTAAAAAAGACTAACAGCCCCGTGGTTAGGCTTGATAGATTCCTGGAAATAGCTTCCTAAATACAGGAGAATCTGCTCCTGAATTGAAGAGGGAATATTTTTAAAAAATCAATGACTCCAGATTCAAAGGAAGAAAGAAAAGAAAGAAAGAGAAGAAAGAAAGAAAGAAAGAAAGAAAGAAAGAAAGAAAAGAAGGAAGAAAGACATTTGTATCCCCCTAACAATTGGTGCTTAGCCCTAGCTCCTTGCTTATCACCATCCTCAGTCTGGATTAGATCAAGTAGAAAGTCTTCACCTTTATTTCTCCCTTTCAAAGGTGTGCCCACTGAGCCTGTTTACACTGGGAATGATGAGCTGAAGGGCTGAGGAGACTTTCCCAACTGATTCCAACTCGGAGAAATAATTGATGGGGCACATCCTCTCTTTTGGGCTCCTGCCCTGTCGAAAGTAGGAAGCTGACCTGTATGGTGCACCTGTATGGTGCTGGGGATGGAAATGGAGTTGGAAGAAAAGATCCAGGAGAGGCCCTATAACCTGTGGCAGAATGGGAAAGCAGGAGAGACCAGCAGCTGGAGGTGGGCCTATGGGGCAAAAGTAGAAGCTAGAAGGATGTTTCATCAATCAGGTAGAACTCAGCACGCAGAGGCAATACATGAAAAATGAGATTAAAAGTGCTTTTCTAAGGGGCACCTGGGTGGCTCAGTTGGTTAAGCACCACATTGGCTCAGGTCTCGTGGTTCGTGAGTTTGAGCCCTGCATTGGGCCTGTGCTGACAGCTCAGAGCCTGGAGCCTGCTTGGATCCTGTGTCTCCTCTCCCTCTGCCCCTCCCCACTCATGTTCTATTTGTCTTTCTCTCTCTCTCTCTCAAAAATAAAAACAAACATAGGAACACCTGGGTGGCTCAGTTGGTTGAGCGGCTGACTTCAGCTCAGGTCATGATCTCATGGTTTGTGAGTTCAAGCCCCGCATCAGGCTCTGTGCGGACAGCTTAGAGCCTGAAGCCTGCTTCAGATTCCATGTCTCCCTCTCTTTCTGCCCCTCCCCTGCTCACGCTCTCTCTCTCTCTCTCTCTCTCTCTCTCTCAAAGGATAAACATTAAAAAAAAATTTTAATAAAAATAAACATAAAAAATAGTTTATAAAAAAGTGCTTTTAAAAAACATATAAAGTTCTTTGAATAACATTTTTAAATTAAAAAAATCAAGTTTAAACTATTTTGCTTTGAAACCGACAGCTGTTTATAACATTTTTGGTAAGGATGAAAGCTCATTTGCAAATTATGTAAACATATATTGAGGGTTTTTTTTTAATTTAATTTTTTTTAATTTACATCCAAATTAGTTAGCATATAGTGCAAAAATGATTTCAGGAGTAGATTCCTTTTTTTTTTTTTAATATGAAATTTATTGTCCAATTGGTTTCCATACATCACCCAGTGCTCATCCCAACAGATGCCCTCCTCAATGCCCATCACCCACTTTCCTCTCCCTCCCACCCCCATCAACCCTCAGTTTATTCTCAGTTTTTAAGAGTCTCTTATGGTTTGGCTCCCTTCCTCTCTAACCTTTTTTTTTTTTCCTTCCCCTCCCCCATGGTCTTCTGTTAAGTTTCTCAAGATCCACATAGGAGTGAAAACATATGGTACTGTCTTTCTCTGTATGACTTATTTCACTTAGCATAACACTCTCCAGTTCCATCCATGTTGCTGCAAAAGGCAAGATTTCATTCTTTCCCATTGCCATGTAGTATTCCATTGAGTATATAAACCACAATTTCTTTATCCATTCATCAGTTGATGGACATTTAGGCTCTTTCCATAATTTGGCTATTGTTGAAAGTGCTGCTGTAAACATTGGGGTACAAGTGCCCCTATGCATCAGCACTCTTGTATCCCTTGGGTAAATTTCTAGCAGTGCTATTGCTGGGTCATAGAGTAGATCTATTTTTAATTTTCTGAGGAACTGTTTTCCACACTGTTTTTTCCAAGTGGCTGCACCAGTTTGCATTCCCACCAACAGTGCAAGAGGGTTCCCGTTTCTCCACATCCTCTCCAGCATCTATAGTCTCCTGATTTGTTCATTTTAGCCACTCTGACCGGCGTGAGGGGATATCTGAGTGTGGTTTTGATTTGTATTTCCCTGATGAGGAGCGACGTTGAGCATCTTTTCATGTGCCTGTTGGACATCTGGATGTCTTCTTCAGAGAAGTGTCTATTCATGTTTTCTGCCCATTTCTTCACTGGATTATTTGTTTTTTAGGTGTGGAGTTTGGTGAGCTCTTCATAGATTTTGGATATGTCTGATATGTCATTTGCCAATATCTTTTCCCATTCTGTTGGTTGCCTTTTAGTTTTGTTGATTGTTTCCTTTGCAGTGCAGAAACTTTTTGTCTTCATGAGGTCCCAATAGTTCATTTTTGCTTTTAATTTGCTTGCCTTTGGGGATGTGTCAAGTAAGAAATTGCTGCGGCTGAGGTCAGAGAGGGTTTTTCTTGCTTTCTTCTCTAGGGTTTTGATGGTTTCCTGTCTCACATTCAGGTCCTTTATCCATTTTGAGTTTATTTTTGTGAATGGTATAAGAAAGTGGTCTAGTTTCATTCCTCTGCATGTTGCTATCCAGCTCTCCCAGCACCATTTGTTAAAGAGACTGTCTTTTTTCCATTGGATATTCTTTCCTGCTTTGTCAAAGATTAGTTGGCCTTACATTTCTGGGGGTAATTCTGGAGTTTCTATTCTATTCCATTGGTCTAGGAGTAGATTCCTTAGTGCCCCTTACCCATTTAGCCCATCCCCCCTCCCAGACCCCCTCCAGTAACCCTCCGTTTATTCTCCATATTTGTGAGTCTATTGAGGGTTTTTTAATGTTCAATTGTTCAGTTTGAGAGACAGAGAGAGAGAGAGAGAGCAGGGGAGAGGCAGAGAGAAAGGGAGAGAGAATCCCAAGCAGGGATTCTCACTGTTAGAGCAGAGCCCGACGTGGGGCTAAATCTCATAAACTGTGAGATCATGACCTGAGCTGAAATCAAGACACTCAACTGGCTGAGCCACATAGATGCAGCATATATTGAATTGTTTAAAATATCACCTCAGGTTCTAGGGTGGAGTTGTTTATGAATTTAGGGGAGGGGTGAGAGCTTCCCAGAATACTTTTTTTTTCTAATTAAAAAAAGGTTTTTATACTGCTGTGTGAATATAGTGTGACCACAGTGTTACTTTTTTGGGTTTTGCTCTGTGGAAGAAATAGAGGCACCCCTCCAAGGAGGAGAGGAGTAATGCTGTGTTTTTCTCGCTCTGCTCACAGTTCTTCCTCAGTTTAATGAATGGCAATAAGACTAAAATAACAGAGAGCAACTGTGGATTGCTATAAGTACATCTATGTTACTCCATTGCAGAGTTAAGCTTCATATAAGCTTAGAGACTTCAATGGAAAATCAAAAAAGGGAGAGAAAAACGTCAAGGCTCTGTCTATAGAAAGATACAGGAAATTTTAGGAAACATCAATGAGGCTTAGTCAATAAGATGCTTAAAATATACATAGGAGTTTATTTCTTTAAATTTGGCTCTATACAAATAGCACATTTATAGTGTTCCATAATGTTCATTTTTTAAATAATATATTTCATAAGATGATGGCTGGGTAAAAAGCAAAGCTTCTTTACCACTTCACTTTCTTGCTATGTACTTTCTTTCTCTCTCTCTCTCTCTCTTTTTTAAGTTTATTTATTTTGAGAGAGAGAGAGAGAGCAAGTGGGGGAGAGGCAGAGAGAGAGAGAGAATGCCAAACAGGCTCCTTGCTGAGCCAGATGCAGGGTTTGATCTCACAAACCATGAGATCAGGACCTGAGCCGAGATCACCAAAACTAAGACACCTCAAATGACCTCAAGTTAGGATATGCAAATTGCAGGAACACTCTGTAAAGAGTTGGGCTTAGCAGACACTTAACTGATAAATTTGCAACCTAAATATGAAGTGACCAAAGATATAAAGTAAATGCTTATCTGATTAATGTCAGTCACATAGTGATCAAACCATCTCAAAGATTGAACTTAACACAGAAGAACCATTCCCATTGAGCTCTAAAGGCAGTCAACATGACTGAATCAACATGAACTGAAGTCCCTGCAAAAATAATTTTGGGAGTCAAATGGGGCTTCTATGGGGATTAATTGTCAGAGTTGGACTCAAAATCAAAGCAGCCTCTGAGAAAAATTCAATTCCCTGACATGGAGAATGTGTTTTTTGTGGTTATTGTTCTGAGATATGCGTGGATAATTCAACACTGTAGGCAGAGTTCATTCTTTGGAATACCATATCTTGGAAGAGGCTAGACAAGAAACCCATATCCTCCTCGCTTGCTCTTACGGATGCTTGCTTTAGGAATCCAGCCACCATGCCGTGAGGAAGCCCAAGCAATCCCAGGCAGAGACCACACTGGGAGCCACAGAAAGGCACTCTGGCCACTGAGCCCCGCTGAGGCCCTAATCAAGGGCATCAACTGCCAGACATGTTGAATGGAGACACCTCGGATGATTCCAGCACCAAATCATTGAGTCGTCCCAGCTGGGAAACCCCAGACACATAGGGCAGAAAAGAAGCTGTCTTGCCATACACTGTCTGATTAATTGACACAGAATATACAAGTATAATAAAATGGCTGTTCTATCCCATTTAGGGTGTTTTTTGAGGGGCAGGGAGGTAATTATGCAGCAACAATAACTACAATATTCAGTATCCTCAAGTCCCCCATGCCAAAGACCCTCTGTTATAGTATCCAGAGAATAAATCTCCAGTCTTCATCCAGGATCGAGGAGAGGCAAATGGCAGTCATTTGAATTGGGGGAGGGGTCCAGAATCTCAGGATCTAACTGTTTTTTTAGTGTACGTTCAGTGAATCTTGTCTTTAACCACACGCATACTATTCGCTTCTAGAGTCATGGTGCCATCGAATCCTGAGCTCATCGACAGTTCTGCTCAGATTTTTTTCTTATCTGCCAGCTCAGAATTTAGCTTTCTCTGGTCCACTATTACCAGCCATGACTCCTTTAGTATCCCAGTTTCCAAAATGTCGTTGCCATGGTCTTCTCCTCCATTTCTTTTTCTTGTGAATTTATGCTTTAAAAATCACCTTATTGGGGTGCCTGGTTGGATGAGTCAGTTAAGCATCTGGCTTCGGCTCAGTTCATGATCTCATGGCTAATGAGTTCGAGCCCCACATGGGGGTCTCTGTTGCACAGAGCCCACCTCAGATCCCCTGTTCCCCTCTGTCTGCCCCTCCCCTGCTCTCTCTCTCTTTCAAAAATAAACATTTTTAAAAATCACCTTATTGATGTTTTAGTGGGATTTGGGGAGAAAATGGAATTAAATACATATGTGCAATTTAGCATCTCTAATTGGAATATTACTTTTTTATGTCTTTTATGGGTATACTGACTCCCTTTACTTTTATTATTTGAGTAAAATAAATGCCTCAAGAGTACTGGATACAAAATGTCTTGTGCTTTGTTGGAAAATAGCAATGACAACAACATCAACAACAAAAATCTTTTTACTCTCTCTTTTCAAATATTTCAGTTCTGAAATTTGCCCAAATTCATGAGTCTGAATGATGGGGGAAACAAAAGCAGAAGGAAATGATAGATAAAATTAAATTTCCTTATAACCTACAGCCCACTGACAAATACTTGAGACAGGCAGAGTAGGACATTCCTCCAGGAACTCCCAAGTGTATTAATGTTAATGCCTTGCTCAAGGGAAAAATAAATTTAACTTGACAATAGCCAGGCTTCCAAGATCCTGTGAGTTTTCTTTAGCACAGGAAAATCCTTCTGGAAACTTCCCCTTACCTTTACCTCCCTCAACTCTCAAGTATATAATCAGTCACTTCTCACAATCCCAGGGCAGCAATTTCTGCCCACAGGTCCTGTCCCCATGCTTTAATAAAACTACCTTTTTGCACCAAAGATACCTCAAGAATTCTTTCTTGGCTGTTGGCTCCAGACCCTGACATTTTCCCCATAATGAAGGCTCCCCTTTCTCTAGTTCCAACCCTCATCAACAATTTTGTGTACAATCTGTGTACATTTGTGTACAATCTGTGTTGCATATTCATAAGAAGCTATAAAAACACAGGCTCATTCCTGAAGAAGACAACCTAATATAGAAAACAATGTAGAAAAAACACAAAGACTGCCAAAGAACATGTCATAGTTGTAAATAGGTAGAATGGATGAAATATTTACAGAATGAATGGCCAGGGGTTGACTACACCAGTGAGTGGTTTGGGCCATGAAGTCAAGAAAGTGTGAGGTTTTTTCTGTGGTCATAGCTGTTACCACTTATTAGGACCACTGACATGCCCCTCCCTGCCCCTACAGATAGGGCCTCAAAGGATGGTGTTTCTACTGTTGGACTCTGTGGAAACAGGAAGAGTCTCCCTCTCTTATTCTCTCTGCCTTAGCAGAAATGAAAATTCTTCCCTGGAGGATGCTATTCTCTAACCTCAGTTCTGAGTCACACCTTGTCCATTCCTTGCCGCAGGCCTTCCTCGGTGTCTCCACTGAATGGGGCAAAGGCCGCCTGGAGAAGCCATTGTCCACAAATAGAGTTAACCAGCACCTCTGCTCCCCCAATTCTTAATCTGCTAGAGTTGGGCAGCCATTCTTCTAGACTGTACCACATACTGACCCATTCCAAACCCCAATTCTTCTGTGCTTGGAAACCTCTCTCTCTTTCTCAAATTAAGAGTTGGGCATAGCTTGATGTGATTTTTCATGTCGTCCCACTAGCCAATGAACATTCAAGCATCTTATGATCGTGTGAGAACCACACCTGTTAATTTACAAGTATTTACTATCACAGATGTGAGATAGGTAGTCCTTAGAAGAATTATATGTGTTCAAGTATTTCAGGGTTTTTTTTTTTGTTTTTGTTTTGGGTGTTTTTAATGTTTATTTACTTATTTGAGAGAGAGAGAGCATGAGAAGGGGAGGGGCAGAGAGAGGGAGAGAGCAAATCCCAAGCAGTCTCCTTGCTGTCAGCTCAGAGCTTGATCCCACAAACCATGAGATCATGACCTGAGCTGAAATCCAGAGCCAAAGTGCTTAATTGACTGAGCCACACAGGTGCCCCTCAAGTATTTCATTTTTTAAAGTAAGCTTAGAATTTCTTTAAGTGTAACTGAAGCTAGTGCCACTTACTTTAAAAGTAGCACATAAAAAGCATTTTTGATAAAATATGCATCTCTGAGCATATATTTTTGCAAATACTTTCCTGTATTTTAAAATATTTATTTAATCAAATGTAAGTGATTCAATGAGTATAAAAATAGTTGAAAAAAGAAGTTGAAGAAAGAAGAAACGCTTCAATGAGAGAAAAAATGACTAAGAGGGAAAGTGAAAGACTAAGACAAAGAAGACCCTCTTCAGAGGGTGGTGCACCAAAAACAAAAGCCAGGGAAATGCCATGTGACTCATGAAATGGAAGCACCTGATGATGTAACTAACAAGTCATAACCAAGGTAGAAGAATGTGATAGGAAATACATCAGCTTTCGGTGAACTTCAACATTGATCTCCCTCTACACACACCTTCCACTCCACCTGACTCCAGTGTAGTTCCCAGAGGAGACAGGACAGTTCTCTATACACTGCACACTTATTCAGAACCGGGGACAAAAACCAAATACCGTAACAAAAGATGTCCCTGTTGCTCTTATCACTTAGGAAATTACAAGAGTTTTAGGAACTCTGGCCAGAGGTGGAGCTGAACACCGAAGTATATTTCTTATTCTATCACAATATCACATACATTATGTTCAAATGACAAATATAAATAATTAAAATTCAGTACTATTTTATTAATATGTTTCAACATGTTTAAGTTACGGTTTGTTACTCCAAGGTAAAAGGGACAATAAATCCTCAGGTAAAACATCAAAGTTCTCCCTTATTTCTCTCTCAAGGGACATTCCCTGTTTAGAGGCAATCGCTGTTATTGTATATAGTTAGGTATATATCATTCCAGGCTTTTTCTCTGCATTTTATTGTGGGATCATTGAGTGTGATGGTCAAGAAAGAATTCTTGAAACATTTTACGGTGTAAGTTAGTAAGGTTATTTAAATAGCACAGGGACAGGACTCATGGACAGAAAGGGCTACACTTTTGCTGTAGGAGGCTGGTGGTTCTATGCTTAGTGCTCAAGAGGGAGGGACATTCAGAGAGTCTTAGATCATAAATGTCTTCCTCGAATTTCTACTCGGAAAACTACTTTCACAGGATTTCTCTGGTGCTTATCATTCAGCTCAACATTAACTATCGGTGAGATTTACAGGCAGTCATGAGACCCTTTAAGAATGTAACAACCAGCACGTATTTGATCCTTATCAAAACTGTGCAGGCTATTAGGTCAGCCTCCCAGGCTAAAGATGAGCAATTTTCTGCTTCTATCCCTCATCAGTCTGAGTGTATGCACACCTGTGGTAGGCAGAATAAAGACCCGCCAAAGATGTTCACATCTTAATCCCTGAAATCTGTGAACAGGTTAGATTACACCCAGCAAAGGGAAACTGAGATGGCTAATCATCTGACACTAAAATACATATACCCTAAAATACATTATCTAGGTGGACCTAAGTAATCACAAGTTTCCTTAAATGTGGAAGAGGGAAACAGAAGAGCTCACAGTAATAAGATGTGAAAAAGACTCGACCTGCCATTGCCGACTTTGCAGATGGAAGAGGGCCAGGAGGAAGGAATGCAAACAACCTCTGGAAGCTGGAAATGATAGGAAAACAAATTCTTTCCTGGAGCCTTCAGAAAGGAACACAACCCTGCCAACATCTTCATTTTAGCCCAGTGAAACTTCTTTAAGACTTCTGGCCTCCAGAGCTGTCAGATAATAAATTTATGTTGTTTTAAGCCACTAAATTTGTGCTAATTTGTTGCAGCAGCGAAAGGAAACTAATATAGACTTTGGGAATTCCTCAAGAAATGGCTCGCCCATATCACCCAACAGGGAAGTTGAGTTAACAAGCCTTACACACACACACACACACACACACACACACAGGTTCCAGTCAGTTCTCTCTTGCAATCTCAATCATGAGCAGATAGACAAGAATCTCCAAACAGCTAATGAAAGATAAGAGAACAAAACAACATTTTTAAAAATCTTGGTGTTGTCAAATCATCTTCTCCTATAAGGCTTCTGGATTTTGTGAATTGACAAGCAAAATCTGCCCCCTTTTCCAACAAGGTGCTAAAATTAGTTTCCTATGTTCTTTTCCAAATCTTATGATGTTTTTGTTTTTAAGTTTTAACTTTTAAATTCTGTCTTTTCTACCCATATTGAGCCTCAGCTGATGGTTTCAGCCTTCTAGGGCATATACATTTTATCAGTGCCATTATATCATGGTCTCCCCTATCCTGAATGATTCTAGCCCTCAAAGTTTTTAAAAAACAAGTGGGTTGATGATTATGAAAGTAAATTTTATTTATTTTTTTTTTTAAAGAATGTTTTTATTATTTTTTTAACACTTATTTATTTTTGAGACAGAGCATGAACAGGGGAGGAGCAGAGAGAGAGGGAGACACAGAATCTGAAACAGGCTCCAGGCTCTGAGCTGTCAGCACAGAGCCCGACGCGGGGCTCGAACTCACAGACCGTGAGATCATGACCTGAGCCGAAGTCGGACGCTTAACTGACTGAGCCACCCAGGCGCCCCTGAAAGTAAATTTTAAAAGTAAATTTTTAAAAATGTAAAAAATACTACTCAAAAAGTTTGAGTAGTATCAGTTTCATCATCAAAAGGATGATGATGATGATCAATATTTCCAACAGCCCTGCTCCTTGCCAATAATCTGTAACTACTTCTTTCCAATCATCCCATCTCTGAATTTCTGACTTGCCTTTTGTTCCCTCCTCGTGTCTCAAGCCCCAGGAATCCCAGTGAGGAATTCTGCTTTGCCTGGGAAGACCATCATCAGAAAAGGCCTGGGCAGGACAAGGATCTTGGAACTATAGTCATGAGTCCTGTGTCACCCTTGGCAACTACAACAAGTTGATATAGCAGTGGTGCTGCCCCACACAGACACAAACATTTCTCCCTCTGGTTCCACCCTGCTGGGGGGTTTATTTACCAGGCCAGTATTCCAAACGGAAGCTCCATTCACTTCATCTCCCTTTCAGAGGGTGGCAGAAACACACCACAGGCCATCCGTGAACTGGGTAGGCTTGTTAATCAAAATTTCTTTGGCTTCACGTAACGACAGGGGTGTGTTGAATAAAACTCCCAGAGTCAAGTGTTGGCTCAGCCTCCTTGAAAGGAAAACAGTAAAGCAGGAAAGGCATCCAACCGAGATAAAAGCTAAGTTAACAAATGATAGCATTTTCAAAACAAGTCATTGGGCTTGAAAGCCCTGGAATGGAATAGAAGGGAGTGTCAGAGAAGAGCACAGGCTGAACTCAACCCTGTGGTCGACAGAAAGCAGGGGGGCTGACAGAAGACCTTGCTATAAGAAGAGTGTCTTCCTGACAGTTTTCCCAAGAGCCCCCCCTGCCATTATCATTCTGCTCTTCCTGTTTTCCCCACATTTCCTGTCTTCTTCACAAGTTGCATGCTGAGAGGACATGTTAGGCTATTGTTCTGAGGTTTAAATTATTTTCACTGTTTCGTTTAAGAAAATAATCTTTTGGAGAGAAACACAGAGCTGATTGAGAAGAGACCATCATTTTTAGCATGGACAAGGAGCAGTGACAAATGTGGACCAAATGTGATGATAGAAAGCTGTTCAGGGGCGGCGGGGGGGGGGGCACCTGGGTGGCTCAGTCGGTTAAGCATCCGACTTCAGCTCAGGTCATGATCTAGCGGTTTGTGTTCGAGCCCCGTGTCAGGCTCTGTGCTGACAGCTTGCTCAGAGCCTGGAGCCTGCTTCGGATTCTGTGTCTCCCCCTCTGTCTCCCCCTCCCAGGCTCATGCTCTGTCACTTGCTGTCTCTCAATAATAAATAAATGTTAAAAAAAATAAAAAAAAAAAAAGAAAGCTGTTTGGTGGTGGAGTCAAAATCAAGCTCATGCCTCTAAGGTCACACGCTTGCTCCTAAATCCTGGTCAAGCCTCCACTACAAATCACATGATAAAACACACATAGGTCATCTCTGAATCAAAGTCCTGAAGAAACATAGGTGGACCTTGGGGTATGCTGCAGAGAATTATCTCAATGCATGCTGTCTTGATACTTTCTCTGTGCCAGGCGTTGTGCTGAGTTGGAAAGAGCATAAAGATAGGCAAGATACTATTGTACCCCCACGTTATCCAGCAGAGGAAATGGAAAAGCAGAAACATGTGACCCAGTCGTAGAGAAAATTCAAAAGGATTTGGAACCTGTATTCATCAAAACTCTTTTTGGTCTCAAGGATGAACTTGAGGTAGCCTTCAAGAGAAGGTGGGTTTTATTGGTGCTATATGATAGAAAACCAAGTATTGAAAAAGGCAGTGACATAGTGGAGTCTCAGAGTCAACTGGAGCCGGGGACTTGAATGCTGCTAAGAACTTTTTTCCATCTCAAGCAACTGCATTTTTCTTTTCCTTTTTCTCTGTAGATCACCTCTGCTTCTCTAGTTGAGTATCCAATAACATTCAGCTATTTGCATTCTTCTTGATTCCAACTCTGAAAATGCTGGGAAGGGTCTCAATGATCCATCTTGATTCATGTTCCCACTTCTGACCAATCCGTTGAGGAGAGAGGGCAGACTAATGTAAGAACACAGAAGCTCCAGTGAAAACCTCACAGCTACCCTCTTTACCTGGGTAAATGCCTCTGAGCTGTGCCTCTTACACTTACCTGGTTTCTCTGGGTTTTCTGGGGGTTTTGTTTCCTCATAGTCATATTCAGATTCTTCTTCTCTGCCCAGATCTTTCAAAATGATCTGTATGATTTGAACCATCTATTCTACAAGACAATGTCTCATGGATCTCCCACCTCCGTGCCATGAACATGGGCCATAGGCTCATGATGTATATCCACCCCTAGACTCCCAAGTGCCATGCACCCTTGCCTAGATAGTGAGATTACCCATTGAAAAAAACCACATGGATCATCCAGAGGCTGTTAGAATGTGGGTTTGGAGCCCAAAGAAGCATTAGGATTGAAGGCATTGATTTTAGGGAAATATCTGTCTGGAAATGATAGCTGAAGTTGTGAAAGTACATATAATTACTGAAGAAAAAAATAGCATGTGAGAAAAGAAGAGGACCAAAAAGAACTCGTAGTGTCCTACATATAATAGACAAAGGATAAGAAGCCTTCAGGTAAGAGACAGAAGATGAAGAAGAGGATGGGGATTTGACTGACTTAGATAACCAACTTGTGTTACACAGCAGACAACTCTTAACTATCCAATGGTTAGCACATGGTAGACCTTCCAGCTCCATGATTTCTCCCTACTTTTCTGTTTCTAGCCCTCAACTGCACTTCTTGAGGGCTGAGAAAGCATCAGGATCAATCTTATTTTGCTTCCATGCACCAGGCCTGATAAAAAAGATTGACCAGGTAGAAGAATAGCTAAGGTGCAAAGTAAAGAATTTTTACTTTCTTAGGTATGGATTTTTGTTCGTCCCTCCAATAATGCATTAAAATTTTATATGATTCTATAATTGCTAGGATTCTAAGCAACGAAGTGACAGACTTCCAAGTTTAGGAGACCAAGGTATGTAAGATTGCTTATTATTCTTCAGAAAGATCTTTCACTATAGGATATCCATTTTTATGTCACACTGTTGTCTTTTTATTTACACACTTGACATTTAAACCATAGCAGGAAATGAACAATCTACTGAGGAAAATATAAGTCTGTGTTTGTAACAGCATTCATCGCCTAACCGCTTTGGCCAATTTCCAAGCTTCTGAGTGTATGTCTAAGATGGCCGTGCCTAGAAGCTGTGAAAGGATATAACCATAAGTTAACAGGGTTGTTGGAGGTCATCAACAATTTCGATAAGGAGTTCCTCTCTCATTAATGATGTAACGCCTTCTCTAAGGTTTTGAAAATGAAATCCTGTGGGTCAGATTGTGGTTCTTTGCCAAGCAAGGCTCATGTTCCATGATGTGTTTTTAGTAAACAGCTCATACCAGTTTTCTGCAAAGGCCATTTATCATCAGCTTCTGAAATTAGCAATAAAGGAAATCTGGTGCCTTTTAAAGATTCTTGTTCTTTTTATACTTTGGATAATGAGTCAACTGAATGAAATCAGAAGGATCTTTCCAAAGAAATAACAATTAAAATAAGTTGAAGTAGCAATTGAAGTAATGGTAACACCACCATGGAGTATCAATACCAGGGCCACACTCAAGAGTATCAATACTAGCACCAAACTCAGTTGGGCACTTCAAATATTTAGTAACAGGGGTCATGGGCAGAAATAAGGTAATGAATAAATAAGAAAAATAATTTTGGACAAGGCAGGTGCTATGAAAATGGTGACTATATAATCTATTGACTCTCAGTTGTTTTTTCAATGAAAGGAGATATGCTAAGACAACAGGTATAAACCAGGCTATCCTCAGCAAACTGAGAGTCTTTGCCAGTCAATACCCAAAAACAATCCAGTTAAGCAATGGACAGAAGACATAAATAGATGTTTTTCTAAAGAAGGCATCATCTTGGGCATGGACACAACAAAACCAGATGGTGGTAGTGAGGCTTGTCACTAAGGAGGTGATACTTGAGATCAGACCAGAAGGATGAGAAAGAGCTAGCCATGTGTTTATCTTAAGGAAGTGTGTTCCAGGCAAGGGAACAGAAAATGCAAAGACTGTGAAGCAGTAATTAATTTGGCATATCTGAGGAGTATCGAAATGTTGGTGATTTTTTTATCAGAGTGAATAAGAAGGGAAGTGGTACAGAGATCAAGTCAGAAAGATACTAGGGATCACATCATGTATGGTCTTTTAGGTCAAGGTAAGAAATTTGGATTCTATTTTAAGGACAAAGAGAAGCTATGGAGAATTTGACACCAAGCAATGATATGGTCCCATTTATTCTATAAAATAAGCACTCTAACTTCTAACTGAGGAATGGACTTTAGAGGGGCAGGGTAGAAAAGTAGGAGCAGTTTGGAGACCCTTGCTAAAGCCCAGGAGAGAGGGTGAGGACTTGGGCTAGGGTGGAAACAGAGGCAATAGTGAGGACTGTACAGATTCAGGACAAATTTTGGAGGTGGAGCTACAAGAATTCATGGATGGAGCTGATATAGGGAGTAGAGAAAAGACAGGAATCAAAGTTCTGGGCTTTTAGCCTCCATAACTGAATCAATGGTGCCATTAACTGAGATGGGAGTCTTGAGAAAGAGCAAGTTTTAAGGAGAGGTGTTTGAGAATAGAATTGTGTTTCGGTTATGAATTATTTTGTGACCACATCCATTCCCCTAGCACCAAATATTATCTCCATAGATTTAAGTGTTCACCCATGAGGTCCTGATTCCTTATCAATTGACTGAAATTTCCACGTGTTTGTCTGGTAGACCTCTCACTCTTAATACCTTGCCAAGATCAAGGCACCTCCCTCACACCAGGGCTACCGGAACTCTCAGAAATCTGGGACCCTGCAGTGTCTTCAAGGAGCAACAAGTTCACTTCCTTAGGTTTCCCCCTGCCTGATGCTGCCTTCAGGGGCCAGCCTGTTTTTGCTTTGGGCATCAACGCATCACCCGAGCATACCTGCCTTTCCAACCACCCCAAGAAGGAACATAGTCCTTTGGTTCAAGAAACAAACCCTAGACCTCCAAAGCTCTGAGACTTCCTACATTTGCCTTCAATCTTCCCCATGTGACACTATGACTCAGTATGTAAAGACATTACCACAAAAGGATTTAAGAATTCCTCAATTTGGCACAGGTTAGAGGAGTTTTAGGTAAGGAATTTTATCACTGGAAAAAAACATAGGGGTGATTGTGAGTTTAGGAAATGGTGGCAGGAGACATACCAAGAACAGTGAAAGTATCTCATTCCCTTCATGAGATTAGTAGTGCTGGGAGACAGAAGGAAGAGGGGCGTCTGCTCCGGGCTCAGGTGCAGGGGATCCAGCTCCCGCTCTCTTCCAGCCATGCCCCTTCTCACAGAGCCAAGGAAATGGCTCACACAGAGCCCATGCCTCCCCTTCTTTACCAAATCCTAGATATTCAAGACCCTGTGGTTCCTTGCCCACATGTCCCCAAGCATGTGCAGGCCTCTTCTGGGGCCCCATCTTCCAAAGAGCGGATTATGTTCGCATTTAAGCCCGCCTAGGCTGTGGTGGTAGCCACAGGGAGGTTGCCAGCAAATAATGTGGACGGAGTGTGGGCGGATAAGTGAGGGAGTCTCCGTGCAGGAGGCTCTCTATGGGATGGGGTGAAGCCAAGGGGTGGGAGGGGAAGGTGGGAGGACTGTCAGCTGGGACCCTAACCCCAAGGCTAGCTGCCCCATGCTGTCCTGCCCTGGGGAGGAATTCTGAGGAGTGCAAGGATCTTAAAGTTGAGCCTGGCCCCCCAGGTCTTCACAAAGATATATTTGTGAAAGTATGAGGATAGAACGTATCAATTCATCAGTCTCTTATCTCGATGTAAAACTTCTAGGTATAAGATGTAAGGTGTGTGGCCTGTGGCCTGAGTGTACCTGAGTGGGAAAGCACATGGGCCTGTCGCTGTGACTGTCTCCTTGCACCCACGAGAGGTGGTGCTAACAGCTTGCTGCTGTCTCCCCTCTGCCCTGCAGTATGTATAGCTTAGTAAAGGGAAGGAAGCTCAATTTAATCAGCAGAAGGTGGGCTAAGCACAGCCGTCTCAGGACAGAAATCATTAGCCCTCCACCCCCACGCCACGGCCTGGGGCAGGAAATGGTCTGTAAGTGGAGATAGAGGATTTTGTGGCTTTCTGTACAGTCAGAATGTATGTGGTTGGCTTGAAACATGAAGAGAAAGACACAAGACGGTCAGAGATGGAGTCTGCATGGGGAAAATTACTAAGACCAGGGCTGAAATTTTACGAAGGAACAGGCATATCTTTGCTCTGTTGCAACTGAAGAAGTGTGTGTTTGCGTGTGTTGAAGGGGGTCGGGAATGGGTGTGTCCACCAATCTGTCCAGAAGTCAGACCTAGCCTCTGAGCCAGGCCACCCGGCCTCACATGTTCCGAGTAAGACATCAGGCCCCCTCTATGTGGGCACTGCTCTGAGACCCAGGAGAAAACATCTGGGGTCACTGTTTGTCCTTGCCTTCACCTGCCTGTTTGAAACCCAGAATGTGCCAGAGTTCTTTGTGGCTGACACTTTTTATGTATTAACTTTATTTGTATTATTATAAATAATAAATAAATATAATCGTGTTAAAGAAATATATAAATAGAAAATATATGTAAACATATCCTCATCCGTTTACATATGTGTTCTACAAAGGAAGCCAGGAGCAGACACAAGACCCACCTCACCTCACAGAGCCCAGCCAGAAACACATTGCCAGCGCCCTCCCACACACAGCCACTGGGAGAGCAGACGCCTGTGCAGCAGTGGGTGTTTATTCTCCAAGGCGGTTTCAAACCCCCATTTCATCCTCTTTCACTTCTCCCACTCTCCTCCTACCCTCTGGGCCCAGAGCAAGGGGGACACAGAGACATTCAGAAATGGCTGTCTTTTCGAAGACCGTAGTTCTCACCCGGGTCTGACCACCTCCCCCGCCTCATCTACCAGAGGTTCCGATCCACTCGGTCTAGGCTAGGGGATAGTCTAGGCGTCAGGACTTTGAAAGCTCCCCACGTGATTCCAATGTGCAGCCAAGATCAAGAATCGCTGCTCTAACAGCAACAACCCACACATGCACCCCAAGAAGAGGTTTTTAGTTTTAGGCCAACCTATTCCCAAACTGCCCTTCCACTGAGACTTCACTCAGGAGAAAGATATCCTTGGGCATTGTTTTAGCAGTGTTGGGTGAGTCTGTGCTGCTACCGTAGACAAAACAATGATGAACTTGGATACAGTTCACCATGATGTGTTCTCTCTTCCCTTGCTATTAATACCATTTTAGCACAGATAAAGATAGCTTACTATGAGCCCTGGAACTGAAATGCCTAAACCATTTCACTGTTTAAAAAACACAACCTCTGGCAGCAATTTGGATCAAGAATAAAAATTATTTTAAAAACATTTTAAATTATAAATTATAACATTTATTCTTAATAATTAATCATCTGGGGCGCCTGGGTGGCTCAGTCGGTTAAGCGGCCGACTTCGGCTCAGGTCACGATCTCGCAGTCCGTGAGTTCAAGCCCTGCGTCGGACTCTGTGCTGACTGCTCGGAGCCTGGAGCCTGTTTCAGATTCTGTGTCTCCCTCTCTCTCTGACCCTCCCCCGTTCATGCTCTGTCTGTCTCTGTCTCAAAAATAAACGTTAAAAAAAAAAAATTAATCATCTTTTCATTTGCATAGAGGTCCTTTGCGTATGAATCTGAAGGTACTCAGCTCCTTTCTTCTGGGAGAGGATGTAAGAAAGCTCAAGCATGGGGGCGCCTGGGTGGTTCAGTGCGTTAAGCGTCAAGTGCCAAGCTGTTGGCTTGGCTCAGGTCATGATCTCATGGCTTCGTGGTTTCAAGCCCCACATCAGGCTCTGTGCTGACAGCGTGGAACGTGCTTGGGATTCTCTGTCTCCCTCTCTGTCTGCCCACTCAAGCTGTCTCTGTCTCTCTCAAAATAAATAAACTTACTTTTTTTTTAATTAAAAAAAAAAAAAGGCTGGGGTGTGGACTGAGCTCTCTTGAATCATTCTGATCACTGCCCTCCGGCCAAAGAAGGCAAAGTTCCAGGGGGCCTTTTAGAACCTCTCAGAAGATCTCTGTCCTGATGCCGACAGTCTCGTGTCTCAGACTGGCTGCTGGGCTCCTGTCCCGTGTCCTCCCTCACCAGACTGTACTTTTTCTATTTGTGGGAAGATGTTGAGAACTAATCCAGAAGAGAATTTGAAACAGAAAATGAAATGGAATGTCACTGATAATAGTCTCTACCTTTACAGGGGGAACAAAGAAACTTAATCAGAAGGATTCAAACAGGGTTTGGCACAGTAGATGACAAGCAAGAGACCAGGAATAATTGCAGTCATGATATAAGACCATCCAAAGAGCTGTTTTTCAATTTACAATGGCATTTGCTCTTTGATTAACTCGAGGCTGAGAAACAAGTCATTTTCCACTTCACTGGTGATAAGTCAATATTTTTACTCCAAAGAATGACCGCTTTCATCTTTTTCTTTCACCTCAATGAAATTCTTAATTGATTAGTATTTAACAGTGTAAAACATTCAGACAGAGGTGTTAGAAGAACATCTCTCATTTACCGCAGAACAATATATTCTCAAGAATGTGCTGGCTCAATATGGAGGTCTTTCCATGGCGTGGGCACTTTGCTGCAGCAGTTGGAGTCTGGCATTTGCCTCTTGTGGACGACCAAAGATGATTCTCTCAGAAACTTTGGGATGAATCAGTGCCGAACACTCTAAATACATCCTCAGAACAACTCTGGAAGCTATAACTCTTTCCATTTCACAGATTAGTATGGCCAGCCAACAAAGAAAAGCAGAGAGAAAAACAAAGGACCATGAGCTGTTCCATCCCTGTCTAGGAGAATAGATGGACTAAGATTTGATAGAGCTTTTAATAAATGTGTTTGGGTTCGAATTACACTTTTATGTAGGGTGGTTTGGCCCTATCTAACAAAATGTAACTGTAAGTGTTCCAGAACACCACGGTGTGTCATATCCTGGGATTATCCCACAGATGCACGCCCGCCCGCAGGATGTACATGTACATCATACTCATTTCAGATGAGTTGGAATAACAAAAGCTAGGGAGCAAACTACATGTCTACTGATAGTAGGCTGGTTAAATCAATGTGTGCTATTCTAGCAATAGAATGCTGTGCAGTCATTAAAAGTGAGGCCACTCTTTCTGAAACAAGAGGGTCTCCAAGGTGTATTATGTGAAAAAATAAGATATAGAAGGGTGAATGTTGGTATGGAAAGCATACACATATTTGTTTATAGTCACGTGTCTTGGATATTTAGAGGCGGAGGCGCCTACGTGTCTCAGTCAGTTAAGTGTTCGACTTCAGTTCAGGTCATGATCTCATGGTTTGTGGGTTCGAGCCCCACATCGGGCTCTGTGCTGACAGCTCAGAGCCTGGAGCCTGCTTGGGATTCTGTGTCTTTCTCTCTCTCCTTGCCCCTCCCCTGCTTGTGCTCTGTCTCTCTTCCTCTCTCTTTCTCAAAAATAATAAATAAACATTAAAATATATGAATAAGTTTCTCTTAAGAAAGAAATTTAGTGGCTATCTCTGGGAGGGTACTCAGAAACCTGGCAGCAGGGGCTGCTTCTATGAGGGGAGTTGAGTGGCTTCAGTGAAGGGTAGGAAAGTCTGACTTTTCATTTTGTGCTTTTTGGATTTTGTACCATGTGCATGAATTAATTATGAAAACAATTGTTTTTAATTATTTGAAGGGGGTCTGTAGTCCTCAGTGGAGGCTCACGGAGGTAAAGCCATGTGCCCAAGGTCACACGACGTCAAAAACGATGAAGCCAGGTCTGACCCTGGTTTGGTGTCATTCTAAGTCCACTGATTTTCCTGCCATCAGTGCACTCTTTGTCCTGTTCTCCCCTCCATCACTTCTGATGATGAGCTCTCGGGGCTGACACAGTTCTCACCATCAGAACGGGCCCACATCCCATCTTCACTGTCTTTAACCTCACCTGAAAGAGACCTGCCAGTAATAAAGAGCTAAAAGAAAGGTAAGAAAATTATCTTAGCTTTTTTGTTCCAATATCTTACCGAAAATTTCATTCAGCAAAGCTTCTTTTTGATGTTTTGTAGGAAACCAAGCTCCTGAATAATTTACGTGAGAAGATATTACAAATCTATGTTGTGACTTTAAGTTAGAACCTTGAATACTCATTCATTTATTTCAAGAATACTTATTGTGGGCGTGTTGTGTACCAGAGACTGTACGGGCTCCCAGATTACAAAAATGAATAACACGTGCCTCAGTGCTCCAAGAGCTTGGATGGAGCCTGTTGGGAGGCAATCGGGCACACAAGAATCTGTAATATGAAGCAGGATGTGATTCTAACTAGAAGCCAGATACAGAAGGGTGTAGAACAGAGAGGTGGGAGGCACTTGCTGAACTGTTCCTCCAGAGTCCTGGTCACAGGTCACGAGTCACAGGTCACAGGACCCAAGGAGTACCATGAATGAGCAGTGGACCTGTGGGCACGGGGCAGCTCAGGGGGCAGCCACTGCTTCCCTACCTGCTATCCATGCCTCACGGGAATGAGGGACCAGTGTTGCCAGATCTTCCTATTTTATGGGAAATCTCTTGACTTTTATGTAGTGGCTTATATTTTTAAAAAGCCACCAAGCTTCTCAAACAAAATGTGTCTGTGAACAAGTTTGCCCAAGGTTACCAATCTGAAAACCTTGTTCTTCTGTTTTTATGTGCTTCCTGCAGTTCCCCGGTGGACAAATAGGGAGTTCAATCTCTGTTTCAAAAACAAAGACCCTACGGCACCTGGATGACTCAGTAGGTTAAGGGTGAGACTCTTGATTTCAGCTGAGGTCATGATCTCACGGTTCGTGAGGTCAAGCCCCAAGTCGGGCCCTATGCTGACAGTGGTTCTGTCACTAATCCACTGTATGGCCCTTGGGCACGTCATTGCCAGTTTAATATCCATTTGCTCATCTCGACAATGCAGAATCTAATGAGAATATCCCTAATGGCCCTCTGGCCCTTATTGTTGAGATTCTCTTAACCTGATCTGAATGGACATACAGAGGGCTACTCTCAGTGAGAATAGCTTTTGGTTGACACATGGCAGACTTAAATCACAACTGCAGGGCAGGGTGGCATCATCCAAAGGCATCATATTCTTTATTAGGTCATCAGAGGATATGATACACATATTCTGTCAAAGTAAGTTCTTATCCTCAAATGCTTGAATCACGATGGGGCCATGCATCATGAGGCCAGGAAACATGAATGACTGGGTTTTTCTTTTTCTCCCCCTCTGAGCCAAGCTGGCAATCCCAGGTGATAGATGCTCTGATATGGAAGGACAAGAGACCATGGGAGCACAAAGGGCAGGCTCTAGCCTGCGGTTAAGAGGAGTCCAGGAAGTCTTTCAGGATGAAATTACCTTTCTTGTTCAAAATTTTTTTAGAGTGAGAGCATGACAGGGGAGAGGGGCAGAGGGAGAGGGAGAGAGAATATTAAGTGGGCTCCACACTGCATAGAGCCTGATGTGGGACTCAATCCCACCACCCTGGGATCATGACCTGAGCCAAAATCAAGAGTTGGACGCTAAGCCAAATGAACCACCCCAGCACCCCTGGGATGAAATCACTTTTAAGCAGAGGACTAAAATATGAGTAGAAGTTAGTGTTCACCTTAAAAATAAAAGTCAGTTATTTCACCAGCAACTGGTGAAATTATTTGGGACATGCAAGCCATCGGCAAAACCATGGACGAGTCTAACAAACAAAGCAGATGAATGTTATTTTTATGCCATATCATCACAAGCATATTAATCCATGAACTTCTATGACCAGTTCCTCAGTTAAATCATTTATTCATCCATCTGTGAATCCCATCCATCCAGTCACCCACCCATTGATCTATTTATTTATTCGTCTGTCTCTCATCCAAGAAATAATGCCACGGTTTCAGCCTTGGCAGCTGATTAGAATTACATGAAGAGGGGTGCGTGGGTGTCTCAGTCGGTTGAGCGTTTGACTTCAGACCAGGTCATGATCTCACCCCTCTTGAGTTCAAGCCCTGCGTTGGGCTCTGTGCTGACAGTTCAGACTCTGGAGCCTGCTTCTAATTCTGTGTCTCCCTCTCTCTGTCCCTCTTCCGCTCACACTCTGTCTCTTTCTCTCAAAAATAAACTTTAAAAAAAAAGAAGAAGAAGAATTACATGCAGAAACTGTAAATATCCCCGTGCCTGGGCTGCATCCCAAACCAGCTAAATCAGAATCTCTAAGGATAGGACCTGGACATCAGTATTTTTTAAATCTCCCTCCAAAACTGCAACATGTAGCCAAGTTCTAGAACCACTGAAATGATGTGTTAATTTACATACCCACCAGTTTAACCAAGGTCCTGCAATCAATTGTTCCACTTTCCCCTTACTGCTCTGCATTCTGGCCTCTCTATGCCAGCCTAAGACTTGTGAGGGACCGGATATTCAGTCTAGATCCCGAGCAGTCTATAGGACCTCATTGTGTGAATTAGAACAGTAACCCTCTCTCAAAGCACATTGCTTTGTTCTGTTTAAGATTGTCTTGGGGAGCCTGGGTGGCTCGGTCAGTTAAGCATCTGACTTTGACTCAGGTCACTATCTTGCAGTTCATGAGTTCGAGCCCCACATCAGGCTCTGTGCTGACGGCTCAGAGCCTGGAGCCTGTTTCAGATTCTATGTCTCCCTCTCTCTTTGCTCCTCCTTCACACTCTCTCGCTCTCTCAAAAATAAATAAACATTAAAAAAAATAAAATAAAATAATCTTAATATGATATACTGATTATACTAGAATAAAATCTGTCCCTCATCAAACAAGATGTTCTTTTTTTTTTTTTAGTGGTCTTTCTTTTAATGTTTTATTATTTATTTTCGAAAGAGGGTGAGAGAGAGAGAGAGAGAGAGAGAGTGGGGGAGGGGCAGAGAGCGAGGGAGACACAGAATCAGAAGCAGGCTCCAGTCTCTGAGCTGTCAGCACAGAGCCCGACATGGGGCTTGAACTCATGAACCATGAGATCATGACCTGAGCCAAAGTCGGATGCTCAACCGACTGAGCCACGTAGGTGCCCCAAGATGTTCTAATAAATACACAAATCAATGATGCTTACAATGTGAATAGAGAATCTTTATATGTGGTAGCTTTGTACAGTGCACAACCTATACAACTATATTTGATGATCATCATGACTGATGATCAGTCAGGGGAGGTGTCTAATTCTGACTCCCTAAGTTTCTGACCCGAGCCCAGTCAACTTACTCTTTGACTCCTTCCTAGTCAGGATGATCCATAAATAAGGAGAATATATTTCCAAAGCCTAAATATGTATCCTTGGCACTGAGAAAGAATTTTGTTTTTCTGATTAGTGGATTTATTTAAATGAAGTCTTATAAAAGGCATAGAAATTAAATAACATCTAGTTATTTATTCAGTGAGCCGACTTTATTAAAAACAATTATGCTGCATGAAATTGGAACTGTTGTGGAAAAGCTGAGAAGGATAGCTGCCAAACACTAACTCCCAGACTAAAATTCTGCAGGTCTATTCTCCAGCCTCCCATGATGTGACATTTGCACCCACTCCATTCTCTATCTTGCAGTTCCTTGCAGTTTAGAGACCACTGGTGACCAAGAGGATTCTTACTGGGAAATGAGAGATGCACAGAATACCATCCTCGCTGTGCTTTTCCTCCATGGCATCTCATGCTCAGAGATGGCTGCTTGAGAAGGAACAACGATTCCCTGCAATCTCTCACTTTACTAACCCATGGCAGGGGTGCCGTGGTGGCACTGCCATGGTGACACCCGGGCTCACGGATGGCCAAGGAAAGGAGAGACTCAAACCGACAAGAATAATAATGGTCTCGATACCCACATAGAGCATTTCTTCCACGGATGATCAGGAGGAAGGACACGTACCTTCGGGTGAGAAGGAGCTGTGCTGGCCTGGAGAAACGGTGAATGTGAGCATCCTCTACCCACCATGGAGGACAGAACAAGGACTATTGGCCAGTGGATAACACAGAAAGAAAATAGTAGTGAAAGTGATCATTTAAAGAACTATCGTTTGAGTGGGGAGTGCAGAAATGAGGCGATCGCTAAGCCCCCATCTTTCACAGAATTCTTTGCCCAAAGAATCTAAGGTTATGGTGAAAAGAGTCATGTTCTAGAAGAGAAGATTCCAGCCCTGGTCCCGATATTAATCAGCTATTTGATCTTGGGGGAGTCACCTCACCACCTGGTACCTGTGAGTCACATTCGTGGACTAAGGGGGATGACTTCCAAGATCCCTTCTAGATCCAGAGACAGCAAAGCGTGGCACAGAGACTCTGAAGCTGGAACAACTGGATACACATTGGGGCTCTACCTCCTGCTAGCTGTGTGACCTTGGGCACATTACTCATCATGATTCTGTGCCAGAATAAAATAGGATAAAGAGGGTGCCTACTTCAAAGACTAGCTGTGAGGATTAAACTAGATCACGTAAGGAAAAACTGCTTAGAACATAGCCTGGAGCACAGAACATGCTTAATAAAAAGCCATGAGAGCAGGGATCTATGTCTGCTGTGATCACTGCTGTGACGTTAGGTACTGACAACCTCATCCGGAACATAGTGGACACTCAGTAAGTATTTGTTGAAAGAACGAATGAACCGCGACATACCTATTAAAATGCTCAAAATCCATAAAACTAACACCACCAAATACTGGTGGAGATGTGGAGCAATGGGAAGCCCCATTCGTGGCTGGTGGGAATGCGAAATAGGATAGCCACGTTGGAAGCCTGTGTTTGGTGGTTTCTTATAAAACTAAAAGTACTCTTACCATGTGATTCAGAAATTGCACTCTTTGTTATTTGCCCAAAAGAGCTGAAAGTTTACGTCCACACAAAATCCTGCACGTTGATGTGATGTTTATACCAGCTTTATTCATAATTGCTAAAAGTTGGAAACATTCAAGACGTCTTTCACTGGGTGAATGGACAAATAGACTGTGGTCCATCCAAACGATGGAATATTATTTAGCACTAGAAAGAAATGGACTATTGAGCCATGAAAAGACATGGAGTAGCCTTACATGCATGTGATTAAGTGAAAAAAAGCCAGTCTGAAAGAAACTACATACTGTATGATTCCAACTATGTGACATTCTGAAAAAGGCAAAACTATGGAGATAGTAAAAAAAAAAAAAAAGAAAAGAAAGAAACAAACAAACAAACAAAAAAAAAACAAGTCAGTGATTGCCAAGCAGGATGGAAGGATGAATAAGGAGCACAGAGAAATTTTAGAGCAGTGAAATCATTCTGTACGATACTATAAATGTGCATAAATGTACTCCGAACGCTAAGGTAAACCGTGGACTTGGGGTGATAATGTTGTGTCAGTGTAGATTTCCTGATTGTAACAAATGTACCACTTTGATGGGGTTGAGGAAGAGGCCAGGCATGTATGGGGGCAGGAGGTATATGGGGACTCTCTATACTTCCTCCTCAATTTTGCTGTGAATCTGAAACTGCTCTAAAAAATAAAGTTTATTTACTTTTTATTTTTTTAATGTTAATTTATTTTTGAGAGAGAGACAGAGCAGCAGCAGGGGAGGGGCAGAGAGAGAGGGAGACACAGAATCCGAAGCAGGCTCCAGGCTCCGAGCTGTCAGCACAGAGCCCGATGTGGGGCTTGAACCCACGAACCGTGAGATCATGACCTGAGCCAAAGTCGGATGCTTAACCGACTGAGCGACCTAGGCACCCCAAGTTTATTTTTTTTTAATAATGAAAAAAGAACACAATGGATCATATAATTGTCAGGAGGAAAAAAGTATATACATTACATATATATGCACAAGACATACACACACAGATGTTCCAGAATGTATTACTGAGCTTCTAGTGAAGAATCACCTGGATATGGGAAATATGAGCAGTAGCAATTGATGCCGTCCTGCCAAGAGTAGTGAATTTGGGGCAAGGTATCGTTTTAAAAAATGATAAGCAATAGCTGCTGCAATTAATGAAGAAAAGCATGTGATTCTGTGTCTTTCCTAACATCCCTAATTTAAACTATAGGGAAAAAAAAAATTAGCATTTGTCAAGCAAGACTCTGCAACACACATTTTCTGTGTATAGTAATACCTAAACAAACGAAAAATAGTGCTTTTCCTTTGTGAGTGCTCAGGGCTTCCTTGAGGCAGCATCTGAAACAATGTACAGTATAATAAGATTAAATTCTTTCTTTTCAAAATATGATTTTGGGGGTGGTGGGACACAAAGAAATGAAAGCATCTTGACGGTGCTCTGAGATGGGGTCAGGACTCTAGGGAATGTGATGCTATGTGAGCTTCCAAGGTGAGGTCACAAAAAGCGACACAGCTTCTACCAGGCTCTCTCTCTTTTCTCTTGAAATACTCAGTTTGGGACACTGGGCTACCGTGGTAGCAAGTCTAAGGCTGTCATGCTGTGGGGAAGCCCAAGCGAGGCCATGTGCAGAGACCCCAGAGAAAAGCCTTGAGACCACATGAAGAGAAAGATACTGGCCAGCACCCAGCTGCTCCAACACTCTTACCCCTCATCCCAGTTCCAATGGGAGCTGGCTAATCACTCCTGCATGACAGACCCTGGGCCAGAACCACTTAGCTGAGTTGCCCCCCAGTTCCTGACCCACAGAAGCTATGAGAAATAATAAATGTTCTTGTGTTGAGCCACTGTTTCGGATGATTTTTTTTTTTCCTGCAGCAACAGATCAACTGAACAAATTCCCTGGCAAGCAACAACCAAGGCTGGCTTCTTCTCATCCACCCATCTCAAGCCTTAAATGGCTACTTGGTCCTTGAGAATGTTGGGATTTCTCTGGCAGGAAATCAAACACAACGTCCCTCAATTCACCTGCGAACTTTCCTACTGGAAACTCCTGCTCTTGCAGTTTAAGACCAAGGATCATGGGTGACTTCAACCTTGACTTCCAGCAACCTTGTTGGCCCTTGTCAGATTACAAGGAAACTCACTGTTCAGCAAGGACTCTTTTCTCTCTTTGCTTCCAGTAAATGTTAGGGCACCTCAAAAGTCCTTTCTGATTGGCTCTTTCTTGCAAGGTTTCACATTTCCTTCCTTTTCCCATCATTTCCCATCACGTTCCTCAAGTCTCAAGATGACAGTAACTCCAACGTCTTCTTTTGTCATTAATGTTTGACTGATCATGAAAGTGAACACCTATAAATCCTACATCTACACTGACAAACATAATGAAGAGTTGATTTGGGGAGGATAAGGTACATTTATCATGCTGAGGGAGGAACTCTATCATAATGGCAATTCAGGGTGTATAGTTACACATTTTAAAAGAATAACTATACTTCGGGTAATCCTTTCCAATTACATGTCCAAGGAGCAATGCACACAAATCTCCTCCCTTGATAAATTCAAGACCTGGCTGCTCTGCTGGGACAGAGACATCAAAGAGAGAACAGGCAGATGTCAGACAATAACATGTCTCATGTGCCCAAAAAGGAGTCCTCCAAAGTTGAGGACAGAGAGCAAGGAAGCATAACTCCAAGGTGACTGTAGTGGACAACTCAGGTGTGACTTCTCATGAGCAGCTCGTAGTCCAGTAGAGCGAGCCCAGAATCAGGAGACAGAAACCAGTATTTATTTCCACCTCTGTGGCTTCCTAGATGTATGAACGGAAAAGTGAGATCTCTAAAGCCTAATTTCTTCACCTGTAAAATAAGATATAAATAAGTCTACTTTAAAAAATGTGTACAACAGAGTAGAAAAAGGCATTGAAACAAATACTTGGGAATAAATCTTTGTAAAAACACGATTTATAGTAGCCAAAAGGTAGAAACAACCTGAATGCTTATCAACTGTTGAATGGACAAACAACATGTAGTATTTGCATACAGTGGAATATTATTCAGCCATAAAAAAGAGCCGGGTGCCTGAGTCGGTTAAGTGTCTAACCGGCTCAGGTTATGATCTCATGGTTTGTGAGTTCAAGCCCCGCGTCAGGCTCTGTGCTGACTGCTTGGAGCCTGAAGCCTGCTTTGGATTCTGTGTTTCCCTCTCTCTCTGCCCCTCCCCTGTTCGCACTCTGTATCTCTCTCTCTCTCTCTCAAAAATAAATAAGCATTAAAAAAAAGAGCAAAGTACTGATACATGCTAAAACATGGACGAATAATGAAAACATGTCAAGTGAAAGACACGAACACAAAAGGCCACATACTGTATCATTTCGTTTATATAAAGTGACCCAGAATAGGTAATTCCAGGTACCAAAAGCAGGTCAGTGGTTTGCAGGGCCTGGGAGGAGGGAGGAATGCGGGGTGACTTCCCAGTGAGTACTGGGTTTCCTTTTGGAATGATGAAAATATCCTGGAACTAGATAGTGATAATGGTCACACGGTAATGAATGTTGTAAGCTAAATTATATACTATAAAATGGTGAATTTAAGTTATGTGTATTTTAACATGACAACAAAATAAAATATGTAAAGCACATGTGCCCCCTCCCATGTCAGTAGACAAAGTAACCCAGCAGCAGCCTGGAACAGCTTGTTCCAACCACCCCATCACAAACCGAGGTTCCCATTAAAAAGTCAGTACAAGAGAAAGAATAATACATACCAGAGATTCTGATTCGTTTGCTTTGGGTGGAACTGGGGCATGTGTATTTTGCAAAATCTCTCTGCTGATTCTCATGTACGCCTCTAGTTAGGAAGTTCCTTACTAGATCAGGCAGCCTCCCACCAATAGGTTCTGGCCCCAAACTTTGCTTCTCACTGAGTGTCCTGTTTGTCACCTGAGTTCACCCACAATGAAGTTCTCTGCACCAAAGACACATAGCTCACAAGACATTGTATTCAAAGACACTTTTAGAAAGACAGATAAGTCCCTTGGTGGCCCAATTAAATGGAGTTCCTATTTTGAGTGGGCTGAATTGCAATCAAAACTCAATCCTTGGCTTTTATCACCATGAGAAACAGCCATTAAGAAAACAAAAAACAAAAAAACAACCTTCTGATTATTTTGCACAATTGCTGTTGAGTGCTTTGTATAGTGAATTGAAGAGTTTCCCCCAAAAATGGTATGGCCAAGTCCTGTCCCTGATACCTGTGAATGTGACCTTTACTTGGAAATAGGGTCTTTGCAGATGTAATTAAACTAAAGGTCTCGAGGTGAGATTGTTCTGGATTTAGGGTGGGGCCTAAATCCCATGAGTGATGTCCTTACAAGAGAAAGGGGAGGGAGTTTGGAGGCACAGGGAGGAAAAAACCATGGAAAGACACAGGGATCAGAGACACACAGGGCCATGGGAAGACAGAAGCAGAGATTGAAGTGATGCATCTACAATCCAAGGAACACTGAGGATTGCCGGCAGCCATCAGGAGCTAGAAGAAAGGATTCTCCTTCAGACCCTCCAGGAAGCACCAATCGTGTCAACACCCTGATTTTGGACTTCTAGCCTTCAGAACTGTGAGAAAATAAATTTCTGTTGTTTTAAGCCACAAATTTGCATAAATTTGTTACAGCAGTCCCAGAAAACCAATACACTTGGTATCTCATATGACACTTTGTATCACAGATTAGACAACAAATGTCTTTCTAGAATTCAGTCCAAGGAAGCAATGTGTCTCTCCAATTGATGTATATGCTCACCCTTACCCAGTAAGGAGTAAGAGAGTTTGTATCCTGCCACATTTTGCATCGTTCTCATCAGAAAGCTCAGAGGGAGGTTAGGGCTCGAGCTGTGTGGTTACCCAATCTGATTCTTACTGTAACTGTACCCTTGCTTTTCCATATTTGCTTTCTTTTTCATTTTTAATTTGCTTCATCTGTATAGTTGTAGTTTTATTATAAATCTCCTAAAATCCCTTTTGAGAAGAGATGGCTATGAAATTATAAGTTAATAGTAGAATGGCTAAGAGAGCGGGCTCAAGAACAAAACTTCCTAGGTTCAAATCCCAGCTGCATAACTTAGGAGCTATGTGACTGTGTGGGCACTCCAGGCCTCCACATCCTCCGGTGCAAAGTGGGAATAGTATTGGTAAGTGCCCTATAGGGCTGTTGTAAGGATTAAATGAGTTAATACATACATGAGAAGTACTTAGGACAACAAAAATATTCATTCAGTAAATGTTAGCTATTACAATTATTTGTCCATGTTATGGTCTTAGTCAAAACTCTCAGTCTGCCTGGGTGGCTCAGTCAGTTGAGCGTTTGACTCTTGATTTCTGCTCAAGTCATGATCCCAGAGTCGTGGGATCAAGCCCCACATGGGACTCTTCACTGAGCATGGAGCCTGCTTAAGATTCTTTCTCTCTCTCTCTCTCTCTCTCTCTCTCTCTCTGTCCCTCCCCACCCCCTTGCACTCTCTCTCTAAAAAAAATAAATAAATAAAATTAAAAATTCTCTACTGATGCTTCATTTCCTGCTGGATGAAGTTCAAGCTACCTATCACAGCACCCAAGGCTTTCCATGACCAGCTTCTCCAGAGGGTTGCAGCTTGTCTCCTGCAGGCTGTGTCCCACTGCACCTTCTGGCCACACTGACTACATCCACACGCTTGGCTGTCTGCTTTGCTAGGGATGCCATAGCTGACTCCAACTCACCCTTCCAGACTCAGCTCTGGGTTACCTTCTCTAGGAGCTCAGCCCTTGCTTCCCCATCTGTAGCAGGTGGTCCTCACCCCGGCCCCCTCGGCGGCGTGGGCCCACCTCCTATCTCGAGCCCACTATTTCCACAGCCTGTTAGAATGACTTGTGCTTTGTCTCTCATCCGGGGTGTGTCTGAGTCTCCCGATTTCCATTGTCTCTGTGGGTGGACAATAGAAGCATCGAAGCCCTGTGGAGGATTGAACTCTCGGGCTGTGGAGAAGGAGGTATTGGGTGCAGTCTGTATACTGACTGACCAGGATGTCCCCGGAAGGGATGGCAGCACCTGGAGATCCAAAGCTCCACACGCTCCATGAGCCATGGAACTGTTCGTGCTTAGGGTCAAAATTTGCTGTTCCATCCAGGCCTTTGACACTCAGGGTTGCTATTACTCGGTTGGCGAGATGTCATTCTGCATTTAGCACCACTAACCCCTGCTCTTGAGGAAGTTAAAGAATAACAGCCTCTAGGGTTTCCAGATGGCTTTGTTTAATCAAGTTTGGAAGTGTAATATTAAATCCTCTGAGAGGTTTTCCCTCGTGCCCTTTCTCCACCCCCCCCCCCCCGCTTACTGAGGTATAATTGACAAATAAAATTGTAACATATTTAAAATGTACATTGTGGAGATTTAGTGTACGTATACATGTGAAAATATTCCCACCATTTGGTTAATTAACACATCATTGCCTCACGTATTTATTTATTTATTATTGTGAGAACATTTAAGTTCTGCTATATTAACAAATTTCAATTATATAATACAGCATGATCAACTACAGTCACCATGTTTTATATTAGATCGTCAGAACTAACTCATCTTATGGTTGAAAGTTTGTAGCCTTTTTACCAGTCTCTCCCTGACTTCCTACTTCCCAGGCCCTGGCGACTATTTTTCTTCTCCTTGTTTCCATGAGTTTGACTTTCTTTTTTTTTTTTTTTTTTTTTTTTTAAGATTCCACATGTAAGTGATGCCATACAGCATTTATCTTTCTTTGTCTGACTTTACTCAGCATAATGCCCTCAAGATCCATCTATGCTGTTGCAAATGGCAGGATTCCTTTTTTTTTTTTTTCCATGGCTGAATAACATTCTTCATGCTCTTTTTGAAGACCTCAGATCTGGGGCTTGGTGTGATATGTGTGTGTGTGTGTGTGAGAGAGAGAGAGAGAGAGAGAGAGAGACAGACAGACACAGAGACAGACAGACATAGAGACAGAGACAGAAAGACAGAGAAGAAAAATTGGCCAATCATTGCCCTGTGGTATCACAAAAAACATTCCCATTTGAGAATCAAAGGATATAAAATGAAGGAAAAAGCTCTACATGAACCTGTTTAGCTGGCCCTGTGTCCCTCCCCTACTCACAGCCCAGCTTTCTGCTTTCTTTCCACAGAGTCTAAGACCTTCACTCTTGGGTCTCCTTATTCCAAGACCAGGACGCATGAGCTTGAAGGCCCTGGTGTATAAGGGTCTGTGTACCTGCTGAGACCAGGGCTTGAGCCTGCAGGGGTGGGGGGGGGGGGGGGGGGGGTGGAAGGCAGAGCAACCAGGCTGAAGGTTCCCAGACAACAGAGGATTTCCTGGGTTCCCCAGGGCCCTCCCAAGGCTTCACCTTTTAACACTCTCCTCCATTCAAGGAAGTTCCTAGTGGTTGCTATACCCAGTATTCAGATGTAGTAAATGAAGTGTTCGTGGGTGAGTGGAAAAGGAGCACAGGATGATTTCTCTCAGGATAGCCTGTAGCCATCAGCCAGTGTGGAAACAAAATGGATCCTGGAGTCAGGCAGACCTGAGTTAGAGCCTGGGCTAGGAAGAGGAAGGAAAATGGAAACCTGCTCCTTCCAGGCTAGACTTTAAAGGCCTACGGATGGATAGCTGGTACCAGGTTCCTCTCCTTGCCCCAACCATGTTGACTGATACACTGCACATTTTTTTGCACACAGAAATCCTGGCACCTCAGTCTATATCCTGTATCTACTTGCAACCCTCAATCCTTCAATCCCTACTTGCCAGGAGGAAAGGTGTGGAAAGCTTTGCACTCCTTTGAGATCCTCTGGCCTAGTCTCATCATTCAGCAGGTGGGAAAATAGGATTCAATGGTACTCATGCCAAGATTAGACTTATCTTGAGCCTGAGTTGCAAATGAACACATCTCTGGCTTTAAGGCAGGATTCTAGTATTCATATTAAAAAAAGTAAAAAGAAACTGGTAGAATTAATTTTGTGGCCTCTCTATAAAAGATCTGAATCCTGCAACCCAGGAGGCAAGACATAAAGTCAAAGTCAGTTTAAGTGCAGGATAGAAAGTGCCAACGGGAGGAACCATCTGCTTAGATTGTCGTTTAGAGCTAAGGCTGAACATCACCAACAGTGAATAGGTGACAGTCAGCCAGTCAACAGACAATTATTGAGCACCTGGTGAATGTCATGTACCCTTCTAGGTACTGAGGACCGAGAAGGAGCCTCTACTCCCTGAACTGTTGGTAGGTCAACCCGAGTCAAAAGGTACACTGCTGTGAGGCGAGGAGCTCGGGCTCAGTCTGAGTTCTTCTCTGCTACTTACATTTGTGACCTTGGGCAAGCCATATACTCTCCATGCCTCAGTTTCCTCATCTGCAATGTGAAAGTAATAAGGGTAACAGCCTCAGAGAGCCCCTGTGAAGGTTAAATCAGTTAAGTTAAATCAGTTTAACAGTTTAAACTGTTAAACAGTTTAAAAACTATTTAAACAGTTAAATCAGTTTAACTTTGTGAAGGTTAAATCAGTTAAGTAAAGCACTAAGTGAGAACTTAGCTATCATCCTCCTGGACACTAATCTTATTAAAACGCTGGGAGTAAGCAATGTTAGCACTTCAGAGCATTTGAAAGAAGCCACCCAGGGCTCTGACAGCTTGTGTTCCTTCAGTGGTGACAAGTTACCGCCTCGCTTCAAACAGGCCACTGGTTGTTCTCAGCCTCCATTCCATCCCCCAGTCCGGGGATGGCAGAGGAGGGATGATGCCAGCTTGCTCAAGAGGCACTGGGAGGGGAGATGAGGTCATACTAAGTCTTGGAAGCCCAGGGTGTACTCGTATAGCACACCTCACTTGGACTAGTCACATTTCAAGTGGCTCCGTATCCACACAAGACTTGTGTCTACCATATTGTAGAGTACTGGTGTTCTAAACACGGCCAAGAGCTGTTTTGTTTTGGTTTGTTTTGGTTTTTTGTTTTTTGTTTTTGGTAACTAGACACTCATATTATTTCAGACAGTGCCCTGGAAATGGCAAACTGGACTAAATAGTGAAAGACATCCTAAGTTTTATTTTCGGGACATGGAATTACCTCCTGGCTTGCTCCTACCCTACCTTCATCAAAAGAAGCCAATTGTGTATTTAAAACTCTATGAGCTCAGTAATTAATCTTTTCACTCTTGATTTAACTTGAGTACGGCTTTCAATAAATCATGCCATGACGCTCCAACGCTACCCTTCAGGCAGCTCACAAGAGCACACACACATAACCACTGGGAGCCCCAAGCTCCCACCCAGATGAAGCCTTAAGTGCCCCTCTGTCATCTGGCTGACTTACCATCTCTTTCCATGGCAAACACAGAGATGCCTGTCCTGCCTCTGCTGGAGACGACCTGAGCCAGAGTCGGACACTTAACCAACTGAGCCACCCAGGTGCCCCTATATGATTTCCCTTATAGGTGAATCTAAAAAATAAAACAAAGAAGCAAACAATAACAACAATAAAGATCGAAACAGACTCACAAAAACAGAGAACAAAGTGGTGGTTGCCAAAGGGAAGGAGGGTGAAGGTATGAGCCAAATGGGGGAAGAGGTGAGGCTTAAGAGGTACAAACTTCCAGTTAGAAATTAAATAAGTCACAGGAATGATAAGCACAGCATAAGGAATATAGTCAATAATATGGTAATACGCTTACTCTGGTGAAAATTTCATACTGCGTATGATTATTCAATCATTATGTTGTATACCTGAAACTAATTTAATATTACATGGCAATATTGTACTTTAATACACAAGAAAAAAATTTTAGTAAAGAAGAAACAAGTCCAGAGCTCACAGATGATAAGAGGTGGAGCTAGGATTCACACCCAGGCAGGCAGTTTCCAGGGTCTGTGCTGTGAACCACCCTGTGGCCTCTCGACTTATCCAGACTAGCCTGGATTCAATTTTGTTATCTATAAACTAGAGTCAACATCTGTTCTGTCTACCTTAAAGGACTGTGATGAGGACCAGAAGGAGACACGGGTGACCATAGACTGACTGTACACACGTGAGAGGGCAGAAGCTTCAGAAAGCAAATTACACAGAAAGAGCTTCCCGTCAGTAAAGCCGTTAAAATCCAGACCCAGTTCCTCCATACAGTGTCTTCCCAAATGCCCCAGATGGCATTAATTTTTTCCTCTTCTTGTGCTCCACAGCATCCTGTGATACATCACCACCCTCACACTTGTCTTTCATTGCATGTATGTGTCTGTTTCCGGTATCTTAAAGGCAGACTGTCTTTTTTTTTTTTAAATATAATTTATTGTCAAATTGGTTTCCATACAACACTCGGTGCTCCTCCCAGCAGGTGCCCTCCTCAATGCCCATCACCCACTTTCCCCTCTCCCCCACCCCCATCAACCCTCAGTTTGTTCTCAGTATCCAACGGTCTCTTATGGTTTGCCTCCCTCCCTTTCTGTAACTTTTTCCCCCCCTTCCCCTCCCCCATGGTCTTCTGTTAAGTTTCTCAAGATCCACTTATGAGTGAAAACATGGTATCTGTCTTTCTCTGACTGACTTATTTCACTTAGCATAACACCCTCCCATTCCATCCACATTGTTGCAAAAGCCCAGATTTCATTCTTTCTCATTGAAAGGCAGACTGTCTTGAAGATCAGTACTTCTCAACTGGAGGTGATTTTGCTCCAGGGACATGTGGCAACATCTGGAGACATTTTTGGTTATCATGACTTGGGGGGGGGGGTACTACTGAATTCTAGTGGATAAAGGTCAAGGATGATTCAAAACATCCTACAATGCACAGGACAGTCCCCACAACAAAGGATTATCTGGCCAAAATGTCAATAGTACTGAGATCATTACATGACCCATTGTGCCTCAGACACACAGGAAACAATAGGTGTTCAACAAATGAGGAAATATTGACTGAGTGAATGAATAACAAATATAAATTACCTGTCTGTCTTGGATATAATTTTCTCTCAGCCACACTCAACAAATACATATTAAATACCCACGATATACCAAGCACATACGATAGCTGGAAAAAGAGGAGATGCAAAGGGTCACAGTCACAACAAGGAGACTGTCAATAACGTGGCAAATGATGAGTGCCATAGTCTTCACCAGCTTCGGACAAAAGCACCACTCAGGAGATTTGTAAAATTGGATACATGTCCCGGCCAATCTGGATGGAACTAATAATTTTTTCTCCATTTTCTATTTTGAAAAATTTCAAATACCAAAAATGCAGAACACCATACATTAAACAATTATACACATTTAGATAGATAGGTAGAAGATAGACGATAGGTAGATAGATAGATAGATAGATAGAAATATAAATAAAACACACCATTTTTTCAGAACCATTGGGAAATAGGATGCAGACATTATGACCTCAGCTAAAAGTATAAGCATACATTGGACTGACGTACTAATAGGTCTGGAGTAGGGTGCTGGTCTCGGACACACAGCCCAAGTTGTTCCAAAGTTCTCAGAGAAACCCTGAAATAGATTATGGGAACCAGGCTACTCTTGGGAAAGAGGAAAGGCCTTCTGGAGGAGACAAACTAAGTTTTGAAAGTAAGAGTCATTCAGGTAAATAAGAAAGAGAAAGAAGGTCTAAGCAAAGGTAATAGTGTGAACACAACTTCAGAGGCTAGAAATACCATGGCATGTTTTGTATTCCTGGAACACAAATGTACATGAGATGAGGCTCAAAAGGAGAGACAGACTAGTTCCTAAAGCCTCATATGCCACTTGGGGGGCACCATCAGGAGCCACTGTGCATTTGGAGCAGAGGAATGACATGGCCAGATCTGGCTGCCAGGTGAACAGGTTGAGAGAGGAAATGATGAAGGAGGGGACAGAAGTTGGGCTGTTGCATTATTCCTGGAGAGAGACATGGGAGTCTGAACAAGGGCAGTGGTGGATCTGCAGAGGGAGGAGGGAAGGATTCAAGGGGAATTTGTTTAGGAGGTAATCAGAATCACTTGGTTCCTGATTCCCTTCTCCCCACTTGAGGCTGGAGTGTTCCCATCTGCAAGCTTACTTTTCTAAGTCTCTAGAGCTAATCATGAACCAAGACAGGGTGATATGAGAAGCTTCTGCTCAAAATCAAATCACTCTTGCTAGGGTCCTAATTCTGACAGATGCACTTTTGTCCTGTCCCCATGGGAGGCCTCAGTCTTGGAATCTGGATTCTTGCCCTGTTCCTGCCCTTATTCCTATATATGTGTCTCAACAACCTGCCCAGGGACACACAGGCCTTCTTGGATGGGACCCCCATTGTCCTTCTCCCTTTATCAGAGTTTCCTGAAGACTTTTGCCTGGGTCTCTGAGTTCTACCTGCTCCCCAATTAACCACTGCACTTTCTATGCACTGCTGGGCCCCTCACACATGTTGGTTGTGTATGGGAAGCAAAAGTATGTTGCTGTACCTTTCAGATACCTTGCCCATCCACCATGATGGATGTTCCACTGCCCCATTCACTCACCACCCCATTAGTGTCCGGGTCTGCTTCCAGGGCCTTTTCCCTCTCAGTTACCACAGCCCTGGTGTATTTACCCATTATTATTTTCCATTTCCTTATCTGCACATGAGCAAGAGGCTTACTTGAGTGATCCTAGGGCATCTTGGAGGTCAAACGTCTTGTCAGTATCTTGTCTGATTCTCAAATCTGAGTGATAATACAGTGAGTATCAGAGCACATGCAGAAATCCCATACCTTGGCTGTGGCCATCCTAAGACTTAGCCTAGCAGCCACATAATTTCAATATTCAGTGAGTGCAAAGCCATCAAGACAGGCTTGTTTTTAGTCAATAAACCAACAAAACATGCATTGGTTGGTTGATTGCGTTGTTGGATAATCTTCTGCTAACTATCTCATTAATATCCTCCTACCTCCCAAGATTCTGGTGAATGCTTCACTCTCTTCATCTTAAGTATATTTATCCCTTTCATTTCCCTCAGTCCTGTAAATTGAGGCAAAATGCCTCCATGTCACCTCTGATTTCCAAAGAGTCTACCAAAACAGCTACCTTTAAAGAGAAGAGAGATGCCACTTGAGGACAAATGAGGTCAGTCCTGGCCGTTGGACTTGTCTCTTCAAGTTTTGCTCTGCTGGCTGTGCACAGAATGAATTTTGGCTCCCAGGTGGTGGCCTAGACCCAGGGACACTGTGTCTGCGGGCAGATCACAGGAGGCACAGCAGTCTTCCTTGCCAAACTCCTCCCAGGTGGGAAGTTCTGAATCCCAGGAGCTCCCAAGGTGGAAAGGACCTGCAGGTCACCCAGGCCAACTCTCCTATTTTACAAATTTTTAAAAACGAGGCCCTAAAATAGCAAGTGCCTTTCCAAGGTCACACATCTAATTAAGTATGTGTTTGTCTGCTGTCTCTACTTGTTGTCTGACCCAGAAATTCCACTTCATGGACTTCATACCACAGATGTGCTCACACACAGGCACGGTGACGTAAAAGCAAGGTTATTCACTGCAGCATGCAACACAGAAAAGGTTGGAAATGGCCTCCGTGTCCCCCATAGAGGACTAACTGTTCTTGTCATCAAACACACTGGACCACGTCCAGGCCCAAAAGCCATCTCCACCACCACCCATGTTTCTTGAGTGTCCACCCCCACCTCAACTCAAATCCCACAGCATAAACCTTTCGGGGTGACTGCACCTGGCTGTGCCATGTGAGTTCCACCTGCAGCACAGCCTCCCCCAAGATGGCTGTGCACCAATGTCTCCAGCCCCCTGAGAGAACCACACCCTCCGTGTCTGTCGCACTAGTCTCTCCAATGGAGGTCTGACAGAACCCGCTGACAGCGCTGATTGGGGCCAGCCTGGGGCTGCAGCCAGCTTGGCCCCAGGCAGGGCTTACAGCTGAGTCAGCTGTTCACTCTTCCACATTTTTTAAATGTGCCCCTTACAGTGAAGAGAACTTCTCTGTCAGAGCACCATTTTAGATCCTCTCCGTTCTCAGCTCTGCCCTTCTCAGGGGCACAGGAGAAGAGGTGTGGGTGAGTCGGGCCCTGTGCCGTTTTCACTCTCTCATGATGGGGAATAAAGCCAGGTTCAGGAAAATCTAAAATACAGGCCCCATTGTCTTCCCTCTATCCCCACAGCCTTCGGGGTCATGGCTCCTTTGTTCAGTCATCCTTTCTTTCATGTGTAAAACACAAAAGCAACTTTCTGATTCTAATGCCAACACAGTGAGAAACCTAGAAAAGACCCCTGTGGCCCGCATGGCTCGGTTCCTATCTTGCACTCAGTTGAGGCAAAAGGGTCCCAGGGGAACCCTGCTGGTGGGTTGTGCAGCTGTCTCCATGTCACCCTGCAGCCTGGGTGCCCCGCCTCTGGCCAAAACCGAGTCACAGGTTCCGAGGCTTTGGTCTTACTGTTGGCAACAAAGCCCTCACACTGGAGGGGAAACATATACCAGAGGTTTCAAATGGCTCACTTTTGTCAATATATTGTCAGACAGGTGGGGCAATGCATCCAGAATGGTGTCAATCTTACATAGGAAATCCCTATGTGCAGAGGTGACACAGTGATACTTGAATGAACAAGTCCTTGGGAGCAAAGAGCCTTTTACTACATCGGCTGAGCACAGAGGGAGCTGTGGTCTCCCAGACCCTTGGGCTCCAGGTTGGTGTGCAGCTGCTGGGAAGGGGCAGGGGCGTGGTCTCAGCGCAGATGTGGGCCTCCAGAAGGTGGACCTGGAATGTTTGAGAGGGGGAGCTTTCATAGCCATCCCCAACAGTGTCTCACAGGTCTGCGAGGGTGCATTCCCTCAATCGCGGCAGGGCAGGAAGGAGAGAAAGGGGCCCATCACAGGGCTGTGGGCAGGGCATGCATATCCAAGTCTCATCCCTGTGCCTATTCTATCTTCTGATTGTAATATTTTTTTTCTAAGAGAGATAGCCCACTGGAATCTTCTGTGGTGAAGATTTTATTCATGAATAAATGTGGAAAGGAGTAAGAGGAATTGGCTGGTAATTTGATGCAGAGTAATTGTGAAATAAATAAAGAAAATGACATCTAGCAATTTGTAAGCACGGCACAGGATGGTCTTAACTCTAAAACTAACTAATCTCCCACAACATCTCCACATTCTGGGTTTTACCCCATCCTACAACAAAGTCCATTCTTGTTCCATCATTTTTCAAGCCTTGATTGAGCCCTAAATTGTCAGTACCTGGTCCAATACTGGTCCTGGGAGAGTGGAGTGGCATTGTTAGGTTCTTCATGCTGTAGTTCAACCCCAACGTCCAGACTAGTTTTAAGGAAACTCTCTAAGGGTAGGTTCTCTGCCTCCATCAACTACCCATGTGCCCTAGGCTCTGCCACTTTCCCTAGGAAAAATCTTTGAAATTCTCTCCAGTTCAGATCCACTGCTTGGATATGGCCCATAGTGTATCTGGCTTGGGCCATCATGACACTCCAAGTGGCATTTATTTTCCATAGGTTTTGGTGTCCAGCTGATAGCCAGGTATTTCCACACTTCACTCAATGAAGCTAAACTCTCTCTTGTGAAAACATGAAGAAACTAGGTTCCCTAAACTAAGATCAGGTGACAGAAAGACCCCTCTCCATGCCAGTGGCCAGTTTGCTGATAGTCATCTTTCCTGAAGCCAAGCCAAGACTTAAGCACTTTAGGAAGAGGAGGCCCAGATCTAATTTAGCAGGGAGATAAGATGCCAGCTTGTCAACACTGCATCTCCAAGACCCTTGGAGACCCAAGCAGACATCTGCTGCTTTTGGCTTCAACATCACAATGGTGTCCATCAATAACAGCAGTGAAGTTACTCCTGGGGCTCCAACATTGGACAGACTTGTGTTTATTCATTTCATTTCCCTTCATTACGAATGGGTTTCATTATAATTAGCCCACTCCATGGAGTGCTATTGGGTTTCAGAATCTTTGTATATCTGCAGTAAAAATATTTCCTTTTCATACAAGGTACTTGATAAATCAGTATTTAGCTCAAGAGTACATTCAGCCTCATAAATAAATAAATACAATTTGCACACAGATGGCTCACCAAGCTCCGAGCACCTTCTCAGAGTGAGAACCTGGGGCTGGCGAATGGAGGGTGAGGCATGCCCCAGTGTCTCGCCTTATTGCTGTTGGCTTGAGTCATTATGGTTTAGTAAAGCACCTCTGACTGGACTCATGTTCTCCCAGAGCAATGGGAAAGCATCACCAGCTCTCAGTTAAGGAGCATTGGCTTGGCCTTTTGGCCATGTGTACAATTAATCGGCAGGCCATGCGAATTAGATGGTAATTAATTTCTGATAGCAAGGCCATGTCCATTTAAATAACTGCTTCAGCTGCATATGCTGTGTGGTGACCACTTTGGTCTCCAGGAAAGCCCTGGTCCTTCTGAAGTTTGTGGGTATTGAAATTGTGTAAAGAAGGCAAGGTTCGGAGCCTTTGAAAATCCCAACCTTTGTATTCAGTCCCACAGGTTGCCTTGCCCCGGAACCGTGGGGCAGTATGGCACCATGTACCCTTGAGCCCCTTCAAGCCTGTGTGCCTTCTACCCTGTCTCATGTATCCTCTCCCATCCCACCCACAGTCAACCTACATGAGGTTGCAAGATCAGTCTTCCCGAAGTACAGCTCAAATCATGCCACTTGTCTGCCAAAAACCCACGATGGCTTCCTGTTTGAACTTCAGAATGATGTCTAAACCCCTTTGTGATGAACTTATTTGAAACTCTGTGTGGTAGGAGAAATTTCCCATTTTCTGGTGGTGGTGAACCTGAGATCCACCCCGTAGACTGTGGCTGAGAGGTTTCTTCATTCCTGATAGTATGTGCCATGTTACCATCTAGCCTGTGCCCCACCACAGGCTGCTTTTTAAGGCAAGATGTGGCATCTTCAAGCCAACGTTGCTTCTTACCTGGTAATTACCACTGGCTTCTAGGACAGTCATAATAATAGTCGATTACAGAAATTTCATCTGACATGGGTGTGAGAAAGGAAACTGATAGATGGTACCTGTTCCTAGCATTCACTGCTCACACACATGTGTGAGTGTGTGTTACACATAATCACAAACTGGACAGAGCCCTGTACACCTCTTCATCACCAACAGTCTACTAACCAGGGGACCCAAGAGAAGGTAATAATTGCCCCCTAACTGCAAAAAGGGCCTGTAGACTCAGGGCTAGAAGCTGGAACCGGAAAGTCTCAGTACAGGCTGAGAATGACTACTGGGAGGGGGCTCCAGGCAGGAGAGTTCAAAGGACCCGAGGTCAAGACAGTGCAGAGAATCAAAGCCAGCCCCCTATCAGGAGACTAAAGTCAGGAAAAAACCAGGGACAAGGGGGGAAATAAGAGCAAGCTGAGCAATTAAAGGAACAGAGGCAGGCAGAGAGAACTCCAAAACTGAAGAAAACCCAGACAGAAACCTCTTGTAGCCTCCTGCTGCTGAGGCCAGGATTGCCAGAGTGAGCCCAGCCCCAGTGCAGCCTCCGCAGTATTGCTGTTCCTGGCCCCCACGCCCAGCCTGGCGCCTTATCAGCGGCAACCTGTCTCCCTCCACCATGCCCAGTTCTCTATGTTCAAATCCCCCCCACCTAGCTCACATGTTCCTACTCTCTCCCTGCAGGAAGAAGCCTGTGTTCCTCTCAACTTCATTTCTGTAAACATTTTAGTCTCTGCCGCTGAGTTCACCTTAACCAGAGGCTCTCAAACTCTGGAAACACATTGGCATTACCCAGTGAGCTTTTATAAAATACTGATGACTTCAACCCCAACAATCCTGATTTTATTTGGTCTTGGGAAAAACCTGGCAGGGATACTTTTCAGAAAGAAGCAGCCTCGGTGACTCCGATGTACAGCCAGGGCTAAGGAGGACTGACTTCAACCATTCCTCCTCCAGTAGAATCTCAGCCATGGAAGACACTCCCTACACACTTAGAAAAAGCAGAGTCCATGCCCCCCACCCCCTCCCTGGCTGTTTGAAGGACACCAAACACACCCCATGCCACAGGGCATTTGCCCTCACTGTTCCCTCTGCCTGGAATGCCCTTCCATGGTTTGATCCCTCGCCTCATTCAGGACTGCTGTGATGTCACTCCTCGGAGTAGCCCTCCCTGATGCTCCTACCTAAATGAACAGCTCCTATGACTCTCCACCCCTTCCCTTGCTTATTGTTATTCATACCATTTCTCTGTGCTGATAATATATTAAACTTCTATTTAATTATGTTTTTATTGTTTAGCCCCCAGCAGAATGTAAGCTAACTATGGGCAGGGACATTTTCTTGTTCAACATGGGTATCCCCAAAGACTGGGACAGCTTCTAGAACATAATAGTTTTCCATAGATATTTGCCGTTTGAATAACGAACTGAGTTAACAGATGAAGAAACTGGCGCTCAAAACGTGGGAATGCTAAACACCCCACAACACACAGGACACCTCCCCACAGCAAAGCCATGTCCGCAGTGCTGAGCTGAGGAATGCCGGGCTGGCGGTCAGGTGGGGAGGTTGGGAGTGAGAAGGAGGTATCAGAGCTGGTCCTAGAAGGGAGGCAGATAGGGAGACTGGCAGGAGTGGATGAGTCAGGAAGTTAAATGCCTGGTTCTGTCACTTCCTGGGGTGTGACCCCTGTAAGCCATGCCCTCATTTGGAGACTAGCACTCACCCTCGTCTCCTGTTGTGCCAATCAAAACTGTCTCCACACATTGGTAAATGTTCTTCCCTGGAGGACAAGACTGTCCTGGTTGAGAATCACTGCAAATCTACCCTCTCTTTCCTCAGAACTTCGGCCTCCCTTTGGGAGAAGCCTTCTCCAAAGTCTTGGGTTCCATTTTGAGGTCAAAAGCACTCCTGGAACCAGTGTATCTTCTCTCCTGCTGGATTGTGGGCTCTTTACTCACTCTTCCTGACTCCCCTGTGCATACTCCTGCCTCTACACTGCGCCTGTTTCTTCACACACAGGAACAAGGAACATCCAGGGGAATCGGATTCTAAAACATCTGGCAACCTTTGAAGACAAAATGACCTAACTTAGGGCCAAACAGAAATAGATCCAAAATCTGGAGATTGCTCCAGATATCGCTGACTGCCATGTAGGTGTAATGATATCAAGCCGCTATGCTAGACCAGTTCGTAGATAACTAATATAGCTCTGATACTATAGAGAAGGCTTGTGAAATAAAAGACAAACAACTCTCTGCAGAACATCTGCAGAACTCACTGCAGAACATTTGAATGAAAGCTGGGAAGGAAAAAGCACGGAGGGCAGAAAACCAAGTGACTTGATTGGCAGGTGAGACCACAGTCCCTGGGGGCACCAGGGAGGGCTCAGGACTGCATCATTTAGCATTTAAAGATGTTGCTCTTTCTTCATTCAAAGGGGAAAACAACCTACTTTTTGTTTGGTTTGGCTTTCTTTCTTCCTGGTTTAGGATTCAGCACATCACCCAAGTTGGTGGATTTCACTGAAGTATTTTCCCCAAATGACCTACAGTTCCATTTTCTAATATGCTGCCACCCTCCCACAGCCTAGCAGTCAGAGATTGATATTCTGTAATTTTCAGCCACTAGCTGGAGCTTTTCTATGCACTTCTGTAATACTACCACTCATTACAGGTAAAAATGAGGGAAGTGATTACGGCGCTGGTGGAAAATCAGCTGCAGCTGAAACACAATATAAGTCTAAACCGTAGAAGGGCTGGGAATCCACAACTTGACTGAGCAAGTACACTCAGCAACCTCAACGTCAAATTGCTTATTGTAAGGTGGGGCTGGAAGATACTGCAAAGCAAATTCAAGTTACCTTGAAAAATAATTAGTGAGGGGCACCTGGGTGGCTCAGTCGGTTAAGCATCCGACTTCAGCTCAGGTCACGATCTCACGTTCCGTGAGTTCGAGTCCCGTGTCGGGCTCTGGGCTGATGGCTCAGAGCCTGGAGCCTGCTTCCGGTTCTGTGTCTCCCTCTCTCTCTGCCCCTCCCCCGTTCATGCTCTGTCTCTCTCTGTCTCAAAATAAATAAACGTTAAAAAAAAATTAAAAAAAAAAAGAAAAATAATTAGTGAGATGCAAAGCCTTGGAGATGGAAAATTTCTTTGAGATTAATTATTGCTGCTCAAATCTAGCCAGTCTCTGTCAGCAGCAAAGACAGTCTACAGCTACAGATCTCATCTCTTTGAGTGCTGCTGGAAGCTTCTGTTGGATCCTGATCTAAAATCAGCTTGAGTCTGGGGGTACCTGGGTGGCTCAGTCTGTTAAGCGTCTGACTCTTGATTTCGGCTCAGATCCCAGTGTCCTGGGATCAAGCCCCGTGTCGGACTCCGTGCTGAGCGTGGAGCCTGCTTAAGATTCTCTCTCTCTCTCTCTCTCTCTCTCTCTCTGTCTCTCTCTCTCTTCCTCTGCCCCTCTTCCTTGCTTGAGCCTGCACACATGTGCTCTCTCACCAAAAAGAAAAATAAATAAATTAAATTAATAAAAAATACAATAAAATCAGCTTGAGTCTAGCATTAGAGGGGGTAGCCCATGCTGCAGAGGGAACTGCATAGTCAGAGGGTCAGATGAGCCCCAAATGCACAGGGAAGAGAAAAATAGGAAAAGCAATATCTGAACTGAACCATCAAGTCAGATTTAGAGGCCTTAGCCTCATCTAGTAACCCAGGCAACTGTCAATTCTTTGTGTGGAAGAGGAGAGATGAATGATGAATGTCTCCTTCACTCACAATACCCAGCGCACCCTCAGTGGTTGAAGACAAAAAAAATCCAACAGAGTGACACATCCCATTTCTCACGTGCAGCACCCCTCCTTGGGAGCATTCCAGGCACAGAGGCAGAAGTTGTGAAGTGAATGAAAATCATCAGCAACAACTGGAAGGGAAACTTGAACAGCGGAGGGGGTGGGGGTCTTCGCACACCCGACAGGACTGGGGCTCACATCCCACGAAGGAGGGGGCATGAGAGAGCGGCAGGTCGTTTCCTTGCACGGAGGTATCCTTTGTCCTTTAGAGCTGACGTCATCATCCACTACAGCCGGGAATGGCAAGCACACTTTCTGCCGACTGTGCTGCCCGCCAAGGATCACGCAAGCCTCCAGTGAGTTGGGGGAGGGTGTCTGCATGAAAACACAGCTGAAGGAACAGGTGAAAACAACCTCAAAACACAAAACAACCAGAGGAACTGTGATCGTCGTTTTTGGTCTTTCTCCTTCTGTAGGAGCAGCCAAAGTAGTCAACATTTGGAGAGCACGTGGAGTCCCTCTTGTTACTGCCTTTGTGGCTGCAGCTGGAGGTTCAGATGACTAACCAGGCTTCAGGCAAAGCTGTAACTCACAGGATAAGGAGGGAGGAAGGGAGAAAAGGAAAAAAAAAAAAAAGGATCTGTCAGTGGATTTGCTTTTTTTGGGAAGTTAAAGCTCCTATCCATACATTCAGCCCAAGGTGGTACCAGCCCACACTCGCCTATGAGCATTAAAAAAGAGGCCCCTCCAGGTGCCTGGCTGGCTCAGTAGGGAGAGCATGAGACTCTTGATCTTGGGATCATGAGTTCAAGCCCCACGTTGGGTTTAGAGATTACTTAAAAATAAATAAATAAACTTAAAAAAAAAAAAGAAGAGGCCTCTCTTCCTCTAGGGCACACAGTGTGGTGAACAGATTGCAGCTGGATTTTAGGCATCAGCCACTAAACCAACATGCACACCCCCATGATCACCTATGTCAGTCATATCCCAGCAGAAAATAGATGGAGCGTTCAAATTAGGACAATTCAAGGAAGGTTTAATAATGGACCTTTATTAAGGTGTGGGCAGGGTGAGGGGAGGAAGCACAAGGGGTTGCACAGAACCTCTAGTCTGAAAGGATGAGAGTCACGGTGTCACTGGACCTTGGAAAGACAGGGTTGGGTAGAGGAGGTCACCTGCCAGGTGCTGTGACCTCAGGAAAGCCGTTCAGTCAAAAGAAATCTCACAGGGAGAAAGTTGAGGGAATAAATACTGCCACCTCACTCTGCTCTGTCCCTCCAAGCTTCTTCTGGGATTCACTGGCTGACTCACCTGGAAAGCCAGAGGGAAAGGAGTTCATTGATGTGGCTTGTGCAGGTCAGCCTCTGGTGCAGAGAAGTAGCTAGAAGGTGGACAATGGACCTGGTGGTACACACAGGAGATATCCACCCTCCAAGGCAGTACCGCTCCAATCATTTATTTGCCATTCAAACATGTTCAGAACTGTCTACCCAGTGCTGCATCGGGTTCTGGGGACACTTTGACATGTCTATTCTGGGTCCCTAACCTCAAGCAGCTTTTTTCTAGTAGGGGAGATAGCTTCCTTGCTTGCTTTCTTGTTTCCTTCCTTCCTTCCTTCCTTCCTTCCTTCCTTCTTCTCTTTTTGCCTGTGAATCAGAGTAAATCTAACCATCTTGGGAAATTAGAATTCTTTTCTCTTTACTTCCAGCCATGTGGCTTAAGCTTCCACTTAAGTGACTGGGTGGGGGTGGTGGGGGGAGGAAGGGGCTGATGTTATCTTGAAGGCTCCTGACAGCTTGCATTTTATGAGTTTGCCTGCTTTATAAAATATTAACCAGAAAAATATTAAAGTTTACAAATGCAGCAACAGACCCAGAGGGACAATGTGATGATATCATTTTTGATAGGTTTTTAAAAACATGAAAAGCATATCTGACAACAAAAGGGGGGAAAAGTTCATGTGAATCTCTTTTCCCCTTCAGTATGAGCAGGGTGGTATATATTTGTTTTCTGTGGACAGTGCTGACTCACCACGGATTTAAGGATTACTAATGAGTGTTTTCGCTTCTCATTTACAAGTGGAATATATTAAGAAATTACTCACCCACTCTGTGTGGTTTTTAATTGAAACCTACCTCTCTGTGTGGATGAGCAGAATTTGTTTTTCATTGCATACAGGGGCTGGTTGACCTTTTCAGCTTCACAGGGCCTGAAATGTGGTCGGCACATTTCCGCTTTTCACATGAACAACCTGTGCAATCTGTTTACATAGAATAACCGAACTGCCCGATGTTTCTTAGAATCCAGAATTCATTGCCTTAGAATATTCTCTGTCTCTCTCTCTCTCTCTCTCTCTCTCTCTGTCTCTCTCTCTCTCTCTCTCTCCATTCCCCCTGCCCCACCTTCTGAGCACTTTTTTTTTAATGTTTATTTATTTTTGAGAGAGAGAGAGAGAGAGAGAGAACATGTGGGGGAGGGGCAGAAAGAGAGGGAGGCCCCAGGATCTGAAGGGGCTCTGAGCTGACAGCAGCGAGCCCTATGCAGGGCTTGAACTCACGAACCATGAGATCATGACCTGAGCTGAAGTCGGATGTTTAACCAACTGAGCGACCCAGGTGCCCCCTGAGCACCTTTGAAGCAGAGAAGATGCAGCATGAGATGGCATGTTTATTAACCCAATTTCTACTCTCTATTTTAAAATATGCAGTAGACCATAGTCTGGGAGGAATTATTACCCCAAATGTGACAGGAAAAGAGTGATTATGTTCTCATATTCAAACACTAGTAAAAACCAATAAAAACCTGACATCAATAACTAAATGGACAAAGGACATAACTAGACAGTGCTTTGAGAAATCACATCTACCAAAACGAGGAATTTAGCAAATATTTTTAATGATAATGCTCAATGTTGTAAAGCAACAGTTAACTGGGCTGACCTTGTCGACCTTGTGTCTTTTTAAATAGTAATATCCATGGCTTTCTAATTCTGTTTCTGGAGTTCCATATTAAGGGAATAATCTATCAGAAAAGCTATATGCTTTAAAATATTTATATATCATACAATCCTGTTACATACTGTAGCAAAAAAAGGAATCACCCTAAACCCTCAACATCCACAGAGACATTCAGTGAATTATAGTATATCCATTTTTCTGGCTATTCTGTATCCATTAGGAATGTTCAATATATCAACTGAAAAAATGAAAACTGTGTATGTACTAACTAATAATTATTTTAAAATATGCACAGGGGAAAAAAAAAACCTGGGAAGAAATATTTTAAAAATACTGAGAGTGATCCCATGCATGATAGTTTTTTCTTTTTCCTAAGTTCCAAAAAAATTAATAGAATAAAATTCAAACCTGTATAAAATGCATAATTTACAAGGAAAATATAATCCTACCCATGTCATATCAGGAGCAGTTCTCCACCAGCTTAGTTCAAACAGCAGGAAAAGTGCCGTTGTCCGTCATGAGTCCTGGATAGTGGGCCCATCTCTAATCACTGTGTAATTTTGGTCAAGCCCCTTACCTCTCTGATTTTGTTTTCAGAAACGAAGAGAGATGCACTGAATTATCTCTCAAGCTCCTTCTGGCCCCCAAATCTATGAATCTTGATATTCTAGGAGGAAGAGTATGTGCCTCAATTCACTGAAATCACAAACGGGAACTGAGACACTTCTTCACCTAAATCAGGGGCAAAACGTCAGGCAGAGAAGGGACAGAATCAGAAACTAACGTGTGTTTGTCTCATCAGATATTGCTCAGAAGAGATTAAACAGGGTCTTTCCCACTGAACTCCTCACATCCTCTGTTTTTAGTGTATAAAACCAGGCTTTATGGAAGGGCGAGCTTTATCAATTATTCAGCACATGTCAATCTATTGTTATTCGGCCATGTAGAGGTGGTGCCCTTTATATACGATTTGGGTTTCCATATGCCAATACAAAACCTATATCTCTAATTTCTAAGTCCTTTTGCTTTTCTCGTGGTCATTCACAATACAGAGTACTCTGAGCTTCTACAGATTCAGTGTCTAAAACTGAAGGTGACCCTGGATAACAGAATCTACCAATTCTTCATGCAGGGGAAAGTGAAGCATTAGTAGGAGGGTTTTGTTTTTTGTGTTTTTTTTTTTTTAATGTTTGTTTATTTTGAGAGAGAGAGAGAGAATGCGAGCAGGGGAGGGGCAGAGAGAGAGGGAGACACAGAATCGGAAGCAGGCTCCAGGCTCTGAGTTGTCAGCACAGAGCCCAACACGGGGCTCAAACTCACAGACCCTGAGATCAAATGATCTGAAATCAAGAATCGGACATTTAACCAACTGAGCCACCACGCACCCCAGTAGGGGGTTTCTTAGCATGCTTCAGGGCCTGGAAATGCTCTTCATTCCTTTTCCCAATGATAGAGGTTTTAAACATTAGATTGGTCTTTTCTTAGGGGCTGAAGTAAGTAAATCATCTCTTGCATTAAATGTAGGTTGATGGGCTCCCCTTAATCAAAGAAGTTTATCAGTGGTTGATAAAATGAAGCCTGAAATATGCTTCATCTCATGGGTGTTAGTGGGTGAGTCAATTCCTTCATTTGTAAAATGGGAGGCTTGGGCTTTATGCTTCCAAAGCCACCTTTCGGCGTCCTACTTTGCAGGCTTACTACAGAGCACCTAGGGCTGACCCAGGAGCTACTAGAAGATGCAGATATAGGAGCTTTGGGGATTCTGGCTCTCAGGAAATACCCGCAATAGTTACTTACATCCATGAAAACAGAGAAACAAATGGCAAAATACTCTGGCAGCTGTGCAGACTTTCCAACGTACAACTGCGTAAGGTGACAACCTACCTGATCCCTGAGCATGAAAAACCTCACCCACACTTGCCCTGTCTTTTCCTCATAGGAGTGTTCCTAGGTCCAGGAGGTGTCGGGACTAGAGGAAAATGCAGAAAAGAAACTATAAGATCTGAAAGAAAAATATTTCCCTGGAGAATTTCCCTGACCATTGAGGGGGTCAGTTAATAATGAATCCATTACGAATCTCCAGAGAGCTGAGGGTTCCAGCAGGTGGGGATTTACTTCCTGACATGGCTGGACACGGAGGAAGGTCACAGGTTCAGTCCCCGGGCCCCCTTCCCTTCCTCAACTGCACACCCTTCTTCAGAGTCTCATCCAGTCTTCCGGCTTTAAATATCAGGCTGCTGACAACTCCCAAATGGATCTCACACCTAGCTGACAACTCCACTTGGATGCCTTATAAGACATCTCCAATTTAAATATCCAAAGAAAACTCTTTTATTTTAATGTTTATTTTTGAGACAGAGAGCGCAAGCAGGGGAGGGGAAGAGAGAGAGGGGGACAGAGGATCTGAAGTGGGTTCTGCACTGACAGCAGAGAGCCCCAGACGAGGCTGGAACTCACCAACCATACCGCAAGATCAAGACCTGAGCGAAGTGGGATGCTCACCTGACTGAGCCACCAAGGCGCCCCTCCAAAGATAACCCTTAATCCCTGCTTTCCACTTCTGAATTTGGTGCTCCCCGCAAAACCCAGTGGTCATTACTGGCGTCTTCCTTCTTCCTCATCCCTCGCCATCATTTCAGCTGTCAGCTCTGTTTCCTTTGAGATCCAACCGGCCCCATCTCCACTGTCACCACTGAGGTTCCAGCCATTGTCACCTCTCGTGGGGGCAACACGAATAACCTCATAATTACTCTCTCTACTTCCATTTCTGACCCCCCTCTAATCTAGTTTCCGCACTGCAGCCAAAGGTTCTTTTCAAAACGTGGTTTGAATTACACTGTTCACCTGCTTAAAACTTATACCTGTCTCTTCACTGTGCTTCAGATGAAATCTTAGGCTCGTGCTATGGGGTCCTAAGGCATTCATGATGAGCCCCTTGCCCTCCTCTTCACCTTGCCTGGGGTCACACTTCTTTTGGTCCAGTGCACTGCAGTCCCACTGGCCGAATTAACATGCTACATGTGATCCTGCCTTACAGTCTTTGCCCCTCTGGTTCCCTTTACCCCCCCCCCCCCCCGCCACCGTTTGTGTGGCTGACTCTTCTTCAAGTTTCAGTGTCAGTGTGACTTCTACAGAGAGACCTTCTCTGATGACCTATCCAAAGGATACCCCACCTTCATTTCTGTCTGTGACAGTACCCTGTTTATTCTTTCTTAGCACTTTCTAAAACCTGTCATTATTTTATCACTCATTTGATTACTGTTCTAGTAAGGACAACGTCAACGTTCTAGACAGGAGCAGAGGTTCTCTTCTTGCCTATGTATCTCACATCCAGCATATAACTGGTGCTCAATAAATATCTGTTGATTAAATTAATTAATTAAAGGACATTAGTTATTCCTATTTTGTGGCTAGTTGTTAGGAAAACATTCTGATTAACCTAATCTGACTGAGGCAGATTCTGTTCCCCCCACCTCTGTGCAAGTAGAGGTTTTGCCACACGAAGGGAAAAAAGAATTTGCAGCCTCATTTCCTGAAACCAACTCTTAAAAGAATAGAAAACTCTGTTCCTTTTTCGGGAGGACTTCTGAAAAGTTTCCTTTTCTGTAGCCTCTCCCCCAGAAAGCTTTGGTTTCACAGGGTAAAGAGAATATTAATTATAATTTATGTGAGCTGCTGTCTATTTTATAGTCAATTGCCTTGTAGCTCAATAACATTTATGCCTATCATTAATATGTGTCAGATTGATGTTCTTTTAAGTTTTATTTAATTATAGCTCATATAATACAATTTTCCCTTTTTTTAATTAGAGGAAACAATACATCAACTGGATGGACTATTATGCAACCATATAAAATTATTATTATGTAGACATAGTAACAAGCAACAATGTTTATGATTCATTTTAAGAGGCAACAGCAGAATACATAATTGCTCTGATTTATAATTAAAACTATCAAAGTATGTATACAAATGAACAAGAACGAATAGGAAACAGGAAAAAAACACTTTGGTTTTCTAGTGTGTTTTATTTATGTATGATTCTTTTAAAAATTATTATTATTTCTTGGTCCAATATTAATTGCACAATCGTCAGAGGGAGCATGGGCTATAAATATGGCTGCTGGTACATACCTGAAGTTACTGTACCTACTAGAAATGCATGGTGCTAGCCTGAGAAAGTCTCACTGTTACTACTCTGGCTTATTTGGGCTGCCTAAAAATTGTGCCCTTCTGTTTAATGCTTATGGCTTTAGTGCCTGATTCAATGCTTCTTCACTCAAATATCCTATCAGGAGGGGCGCTTGGGTGGCTCAGTTGGTTAAGCATCCGATTTTGGCTCAAGTCATGGTCTCATGGTTTGTGAGTTCGAGCCCCACATTGGGCTCTGTGCTGATAGCTCAGAGCCTGAAGCCTGCATCGGATCCTGTGTCTCCCTCTCTCTCTTCCCCTCCCCCATTCGTGCTCTGTCTCTCTCTCTCTCTCAAAAATAAATAAACATCTAAATTTTTTAAAAATATTCCTATCAGGAAATGACAGCAAGATGAGCATCTGTAAAAGTTATATCTCCTGTTTGTGCTCCATGAGGATGTCTGTGTGAAAGTGTGTTGGTTAGGGTGGAGGAAACAAGGAGGACAATATATTTAAAATAACTGCAACAAAGTGTGCTGTGCCTGGGTGGCTCAGTCAGCTAAGCATCTGACTCAATTTCAGCTCAGGTCAGGATCTCAGGGTTTTTGAGATCGAGTCCCATGTTGGGCTCTGTGCTGGGCATGGAACCTGCTTAAGATTCTCTCTCTCTCTCTCTCTCTCTCTCTCTCTCTCAACAAATTAAAAAAAATAAATTTTTATAAAATAAGTTACAAGGAATGGGATGGATTTCTATGTCTTATGTGCAACAATTCCCAAGATTTATTGCTGAGTTAGTTTTCTTTAAAAAGTAGAAACAGGGGCACCTGGATGGCTCAGTCGGTTAAGCGTCCGACTTCGGCTCAGGTCATGATCTCACGGTCCGTGAGTTCGAGCCCCGCATCGGGCCTCTGTGCTGACCACTCAGAGCCTGGAGCCTGTTTCAGATTCTGTGTCTCCTTCTCTCTGACCCTCCCCCGTTCATGCTCTGTCTCTCTCTGTCTCAAAAATAAATAAACGTTAAAAAAAAATTTTTTTTAAAGTAGAAACATGTCACGCTCGCTTCAGTGGCACATATACTAAAATTGGAACAATACAGAGATGATTATTATGGCCCCTGAGCAAGGATGGCACACAAATTGCATGAAGTGTTCCATATTTTTTCTTTTAAATAGACATCTGACTATTAACAAAAAGTAGAAACATGTGCATTATACCATCATTTGATATAAACAAAATAAAATAAAAAAAGAAAGTCAGAGGAGGATATTTATATCTATATATAGATTTTTTTAAAGCATGGATTTGCATAAATATATATACTATATATCTATAATACAGATGTGTATATTAGACACTCACATGCAGAGACATGTTTCTGAGCAAAGATTTATCTGGAAAGACAGACAACTGGTAATAATGGCTGCCTCTAAGGAAGTGAACTGGAAGACTGAGGTGTGAGTGAGCATATCATCTTTCACTGTATCATCTTTCATGCTGTTTAAATACTTACCTTTTATGTATATTATCCATGCAAACAAATAACTAAGTCTTCGCTAATGAGGATAGAGAACCATTTGCCAACAAACCAAAATGACTGCATATGAAGCAAATTACGTTAAATGCTTCATGAATGGATTTTTTTTAAATACATAAAGGATAAAAAGGAAAATAAATACAGCTAGTATTCTTAAGTGCTGCCTAAATTGTGTCCTGAGCATTTTGCATGACACAATGGGGCAGATATATCAGAGAAATAGAAGAGGTCACTATCTGTATTAATTTGCTGGGCCCTCCGTAAAAGAATACCACCAGCAGGTGACTTATTTTCCTGCAGTTCTGGAAGCCTGGAAGACCAGGTACCAACAGGGTTGGTTTTTTCTGAGGCCTCTCTCCTTGGCCTACAGTCAGCCACCTTTTCTCCCATGTTGTTCATCCCTGATGTCTCTTTGTGTGTCCTAATCTCCTTTTCTTAAAAGGACACGGTTAGACTGGATTAGGGTCCAGACTAACAGCCTCATTTTAACTTCATTACCTCCTCTAAAGACCCTCTCTCCAAATACAGTCATATTTTAAAGGTTTTAACATACGAATTTTGGGGGACACAATTAATTCACAACACTGTCTTTGAGTTTTCATTTGAGTCAGTGAGCTAAGCCATATATGCTTGAAGGAAAGAGAAGAAACAATGTTAAAGGCAGCACACAATTAAATGTCAAAGTTAATATAGAAGCTAATGTGTGAAATTCTTTTTTTTTTTTAATGTTGATTTATTTTTGAAAGAGAGAGACAGAGAGAGCAGGAGAGGGGCAGAGAGAGGGAGACAGAGAACACAATGTGGGTTCTGTGCAGACAGCAAAGAGCCCAATACAGGGCTCAAACTCATGACCCTGTGAGATAATTTATATATAATATAATTAACCTGAGCCGAAGTCAGATGCTTAACTGACTGAGCCATCCAGGAGCCCCTGGGTGAGATTTCCTAGAGATTCCTAGCACAATCTCCTATTTAAAGAAAAAAAAGAAAATTAAGAATCCATGAGGAAGCAAACAACAGTTAGTCCTTGCCATAGTTACCGTACCAGGTGCTGTGGGCAAGGGTCTGTCTGTATGGAGTTTGGGAAAACAATTCGTTCACTAAATTATAATGTGATATGCGTATCTCCCCACCATACTAAGGCAACTCATGAATTCAATCAATTTAGTGAAAAAATAGTATCTCTAATGCTATTTGAAGTTGCCTAGGCAAGAGAATATTAGATTGTTGGAAAGTTTTATTTGTTACCAGTCATTTTATAACAAGAACAAGTGAGTGGGACTCATACCCATAAAAATGTAATAATCCTTCCATCCAGGAGAAGGCATTGTAAGTCATCCTTGTTAATCAACTCAGGCAGTGAATATTTAAGTGAGTGCCCCTACAAAGAGCCCAGGTCTTTTTAGGGCTTGCCATAGATCAGAAAAGAAAACCACCATGTCTGCCTGAGGGAGTACTCAATCCCGCCAACCGAAGCTTCCAGTTGGTTAGATACTTCACCTGTTATTTTAACACCCTGACCCATCTTCCTTACTTGTTTCTTCTTGCCCAATTTCTTCTTCTCTCTTTCCTCATTTTTTTCTCATTCTGTGTACATGTCCAATAGATAGAAGAGCACATGATTCAGAATCACACCAAAGTGATGTAGTCCTTAACCTCCCAGCTCCACACAATACGACGGAGAAAGTTCTGTCTGACCTGCTCTGTACAGGAGTTCCTAACAACGTTCTGTTCAACCCACTCCTCAGGAACTGCGAGCGCTTGATTGGGCAATGTATATGAAAGCACTGTAGGAGCAGTGAAGCCCTCTTCAAAAGCTGGCTATTACTACTGTGCAGAAGTAAACAAAACAAAAAACTGAAACAGCAGTCGGATCCACTGGAGCTGGTCATGTGGCCCAGTCGACTGTAATTGTCAGGTACCTTGAGAGTATCAGGGCTAAGAAGATGTGTTTTTGTTGCTCAGATGGTGAAATGGGGAGCCATACAATGAGGGAAAGCCCCCCTGGTAAATGAGTCAGGGGCAAATATACATATCATGAAACGAAGGGAATTTTGGCGTCTTCTTCCATTTTGAAGATCACTTACATATCAGCGTTGACTATTAGGTTTCCTTCAAAATGTCCGTCTTATGGGTATCTCAAAGGGATACATGGTAAAACAGCACAAATGGTATTTTTGGTGCTCTGAATCCAGGAAAGGAAGAGACCCAAGAAACTCAAGTGCCAATCAGCTCCTCTATGTGATCAATCACTTGGGGAAGATTATGTAGCCACCCAAAGACCATTTAAAAGCAAAACAAATGTGAAGCTGGTGGGCTGCAAGTTGACCACACAGACCTCCTTTCCCCCCAAAATGGAAGCTGTGGTCACAGTGTAACAGTGGACTCAGCCCCTACCACTGTTCCCTGATTGACTAGTTCCTGTGACAGATGCCAGAGGAGGTGAATCTTCAGGACAATTCTCCAGGCCATTGACCCAGGTGGCACAGAATCCTAGGGGGGATCCAAACAAAGAAAGTTGTCAGCTCTCATTTTCTCAGTTTAAATTTCTGGAGGAATATGGCCACATGTGTTTGAGCAGAAAAAAAAAAATGTCAGGATCACTTTTTGGATTAGCTGAGCTCCAGAAACAGACAGGTGTTGTTTTGTTGTTGTTGTTGTTGTTGTTGTTGTTGTTTTATCTGTTTCCTTCTCCCCACTGGCCTGACTTAACCAGTCAATCTAAGTAGCAAAATTCCATTTTGCCCGAAGGCCCAGCCTAGTTCTCATTAGAACACCTATTTGCTTTGAATGAGAGGCCCTTAGACCTTCCCCCTCCTACAGAGAAGTGTTCACATCTAATCTGGGATGAAAAACTTTCCAGTGACCCCAGGGGTAGGGAGGAAGCCGGGAACGGAAAGCCTCACACCACTCAGTGCCTGTCTGTCCACCAGATCATACCAGCTCCCGTTCAGCTGAGCCAGAGAGCGCCTGGAAGGGCAGCATGGAACTCCTTGCTGTCATCACTTGTCCTTTCCTCCCTGTTTTAGTGCTTCCAAGAAGGGGGAGGCCAATGTGAAACTGGGGAATCAGATCTGCTCTGAGCTTACATGACATTCAGGCCTAGGCAGGGCTCCTCCAGGGATGGCTGTGCCCTCCGGAAACTTTCCCAAGCTCCCAGTGGGCATTTGTGGAAGGAGGTGAAGGAGGGACGAGGAGGTGCTACATGTGGCACAGAAGTAGTGATTAGGCCTCTGTGTCCTCCCAACAGGGAGGCGTGCTAGAAGAGAAAAAAGCATGGGCTTTGAAGTCAGACAGGCCTGGGTTTGAATCCTGTTTCGGTCACTGTATTAACCAGCTCAGGCTAAGTTATGGTGCAGTAACAAACAAATCCAGAATCTTGGTGGCTTGCAATAACAAAGGTTTATTTCTCACTCAGTCTACACATCATTTGTAGGTCAGCTGCAGTTCTGTTTCATGTTTTCTTCAGCTCAAGACCCAGGCTAAAGGAGCAGCCTCTGTTTAGGAAACTGACCTTGTGGAAGAAGAAGATACAATGAAATCATATGCTGGCTTTAAAATTTTCTGCTCTCATTGCTTCCATTCATATTTTACTGACCAAACCAGTTATACCACTGAATCTAACATCAACAGAGCAGAGATATTTAACCCAACAAAGGATAGCAAATATGTTGAACAATAATACACCTTGCCACAGCCATTTACCGTGTGTCCTTTGGCAAATTACTGTGAGGTGAGAACAAGGATGTGAACCTAAAGTTGATGACGGGAAGGTTAAATAAAATACGGATTTTAAAAGTGAGTATATTATAGTAGGAACCAGACAAGTTAGTTCCGTCTCACATTTCATATATGAGACTTATCAAAGAAATTCTCATCCCTTCAGAATTAGCTTTTATGATTGATTCTCTTCTATGCAGATGTGCCAATGTTAATGACTTCTCTTGAGAAATGCTTGCATTGTAATAATGGCCTTCCGTGCTATTTTAACCTAAAGTCTTAACTCTAACGATGGGAATTTCAGACACCAGAAGGTGTCGATATGCTTGACCACTTTCTTCCTTGCACCTATGGCCCTCTAAACTTTCCAGTTTGGACCACTTATCCGAATTAGGAAGAACTATAATGCATCATGCCATGTAAGAAAATGAAAGTTGGAACAGCTACAGCTCAGTCCCCTAGGAGTCTCAGAGGGTGTGGAACATACCTCAACAATTTTGATGACATCATGCAAAGAAGTACAGACATTGTAGCAGAAAGAGGAGTTACAGGGTTGCCAGGGCCAGGTGAGGTGATACCCATTGAGAGAGAAGGGTGGAGACGTGGACTGACGGCCAGGCCAAAGACAAACAACTGTCTCTCTCTGAGGGATCCTCAGTACCAAGGGCGGTGTGGGAAGAGAATCAGACAAAATTTGACATCACCCTCAAGAAAATATGAAATAGTTATTTCTACAACACCACGCCCATCAGCAAAGGCAACTAGCATCAAACAGAACCAGATCAAAACAGAGCTTGGCCAGGGACATCTTCCTGCCACATATATGTCGTCAGGTATATAATATGACTTTTGCCTGCATCATCTCTCCTTCCAGCCCCCTGCAACCACACAGAATGGAGACCTAGAAAAGAAGAAGGCAGGCTGTGTGCATCTCACATCCTCTTCTTCCACCATCCAGAGGTCATGCTCAGGCCTGTGCTGCAGGGAAGGGAGAGAGCGAGCTTTGAAATTGAACTGGACTCTTAATTAGCAAAAGTGACAAGAAAGTTATGGAATCGGCTGAACATGCTGCTGAGACAGGAAATGGAGGACTTATCAGAGCATAGTTTAAAATGGTAATTGGAAAAAATAAAGCTGCTATACTCCACTGAGTTAAATCTCCTCAATAAATTGTGAACCCTACTTCTGAATCATTACCTGATTCTGTTTCCCTGATTAAAGACTAACTTTCTCATTTCAGGGGTGGAGTTAAAAGTGGGTTCTTTTGGGGCGCCTGAGTGGCTCAGTCGGCTGAGCTCCAACTTCAGCTCAGGTCATGATCTCACAGTCTGTGAGTTCCAGCCCTGCATCGGGCTCTGTGCTGACAGCTCAGAGCCTGGAGCCTGCTTCGGATTCTGTGTCTCCCTCTCTCTCCGCCCTTCCCCTGCTCACACTCTGTCTCTGTCTCTCTCTCTCAAAAATAAATAAACATTAAAAAAAAAAATTTTTTTTAAAGTGGGTTCTCTTTTCCTTTAAATAGTGGGTGTTAATTCGGGGAACATAGACTCGTAAGCACAGGTAACATAATCACTTTTAATTCTGCCTTTCAATCTGCCTTGTTCCAAAGGGATCCCAAAAGGAAGTGGGGCCCCCAACCAGAAAAGAGTGAAGTTTTTTTCTCATTCCAAGCCAGATTGCACATTTACAGATGGTGAAGGGGAGGATGGAATGGTCCAAATGCCTGTGAGTTCCTAAGAACACTAGGCCTGCTTTCTCCAGTCAGGAGAAAGGATAGAATGGAAGTAATTCTCAGAAGGGGTACCATGGGAGTACGGACCGTGAGTTCCATTACCTGAGACTATCCCGGAGAAACTGGGTGAGCCCGGAATCTTAACAAGAGTTAAGCTGATACCTTCTTTACTAATTAAGCTGATACATCCATTCAGAAGATACATACTGAACACCACAATATGTTAGGCATTTGTCTCTTTCACTGTTGGGATACATCAGTGAACAAACAAATAAACAAACAGACAGAAAAATCCTTACCCCTGGTAGGGTTCAGTTTACAGTTTGGAGAGAGAGATCATATAATATATTTTTTCGAATCAAGTGAGGAAGTGAGCTGGGCAGTTATCTGTGTTCCTGCATTCAAACAACCAATTGATTCAACACTGAAAGTTTACCGTCTCCTCTGCTCTTCTTGGCCAACAGACGGTATGAGCAGCATCATATAGTAGTGTCAAGAGGTTATCCATCGTTTTCTTGACCTTCGATGTCAAGAAGTCTTACAGTGAACAGCTGCTCTTCCTTGTAAAGACTATCTATGATAAAAAATGATATACTTTCAGGCCAAGCAAAAACAATTAGAAAACGTCATCATTCTCATGCCACACTTAGAGTATGTGCTCTCTATTCCATAGCTGTAGATTGTATTAACATTTAAGTTAGAAAAGAGATTTTTGGAGCACCTAAGTGGCTCAGTTGGTTAAGCATCCAAATCTTGATTTCGGCTCAGGTCATGATCTCAGGGCCATAAGACTGACCCCCACATCAGGCTCAGTGCTGGGCATGGAGCCTGCTTAGGATTTTCTTTCTCCCTCTGTCCCTCTCCCCATCTCTTTCACACACACACAAAAAGAGATTTTCAAAAAACATCCAAAACCTGCCCATTTCTCACCAAATCTATCGCAGTCACACTGACGTAAGTAACCATTATTTTTTTCATCTGGTATATAATCAAAGTTACAAACCAAACAATAGTGAAAAAATGAGTTATTTAGAAAATGATATGGGGATCAAGATGTCCAAAAAATTGAGGGTAGTTCCCATCTCTTACTTACTAAAATACAACAGAAAGAGAAATCAAGAAATCAATCCCATTTATAATTGCAAGAACCATAAAATACCTAGGAATAAACCTAACCAAAGATGTAAAAGATCTGTATGTTGAAAACTATAGAAAACGTATGAAAGAAATTGAAGAAGACACAAAGAAATGGAAAAACATTCCATGTTCATGGATTTGAAGAACAAATATTGTTAAAATGTCAATACCACCCAAAGCAATCCACACATTCAGTACAATCCCAATCAAAATTGCACCAGCATTCTTCTCGAAGCTAGAACAAACAATCCTAAAATTTGTATGGAACCACAAAAGACCCCGAATAGCCAAAGTAATGTTGAAAAAGAAAACCAAAGCGGGAGGCATCACAATCCTGGACTTTAGCCTCTACTACGAAGCTGTAATCATCAAGACAGTATAGTGTTGGCACAAAAACAGATACATAGACCAATGGAATAGAATAGAGAACACAGAATTGGACCCACAAATGTATAGCCAACTTATCTTTGACAAAGCAGGAAAGAGTATCCAACGGAAAAAAGATACTCTCTAGCAAATGGTGCTGGGAGAACTGGACAACAACATGCAGAAGAATGGACCACTTTCTTATACCATACACAAAAATAAACTCAAAATGGATGAAAGACTTAAATGTGAGACAGGAAACCATCAAAATCTTAGAGGAGAAAACAGGCAACAACCTGTTTGACCTCAGTCACAGCAACTTCTTGCTTGACACATCTCTGAAGGCAAGGAAACAAAAACAAAAAATGAACTATTGGGACCTCATCAAGATAAAAAGCTTCTGCACAGCAAAGGAAACAATCAACAAAACTAAAAGGCAACCGACGGAACGGAAGAAGATATCTGCAAATGACATATTGGATAAATGGTTAGGGTCCAAAATCTATAAAGAACTTACCAAACTCAACATCCGAAAAACAAATAATCCAGTGAAGAAATGGGCAGAAGACATGAATAGACACTTTTTCAAAGAAGACATCCACATGGCCAGCAGACACATGAAAAGATGCTCACCATCAGTCATCACCAGGGAAATACAAATCAAAACCACATTGAGATACCACCTAACACCTGTCAGAATGGCTAACATTAACAACTCAGGTAACAACAGATGTTGGCGAGGATGCAGAGAAAGAGGAACCCTTTTGCACTGTTGGTGGGAAAACAAACTGGTGTAGCCACTCTGGAAAACAGTATGGAGGCTCCTCAAAAAATTAAAAATAGAACTACCCTATGACCCAACAATAGCATACTAGGAATTTATACAAAGGATACAGGAGTGCTGATTCATAGGGGCACATGTACCCCAATGTTTATAGCAGTGCTTTCAACAATAGCTAAATTATGGAAGGAGCCCAAATGTCCATCAACTGATGAATGGATAAAGAAGATGTGGTTTATATATACAATGGAATACTACTTGGCAATGAGAAAGAATGGAATCCTGCCATTTGCAACAACCTGGATGCAACTGGAGGGTAATATGCTAAGTGAAATAAGTCAGAGAAAGACAGATATCATATGTTTTCACTCATATGTGGAACTTCAGAAACTTAACAGAAGACCATGGGGGGAAGGGAAGGGGGAAAAAAATAGTTACAAACAGGGAGGGAGGCAAACCATCAGAGACTCTTAAATACAGAGAACGAACTTAGGGTTGATGGGGGGAGCAGGGGAGAGGGGAAAATGGGTGATGGGAATTGAGGAAGACCCTTGTTGGGATGAGCGCTGGGTGTTGTATGTAAGCGATGAATCACAGGAATCTACCCCCAAAGCCAAGAGCACACTGTATACACTGTATGTTAGCCAACTTGACAATAAATTACATTTTAAAAAACACGTTCTTCTGATCAAATAATCAAAATAAATAATTGTGAAAGTAAAATATAAATTATCAGTAAAACAATCAAAATAAATAATTGTGAAAGTAAAATATAAATGAGTAAGGACAGATTTCAAATCCTGACTTTGGAAATAGAACAAGGATATGTGCTACTATCCCTTCAATAGAATGTTGTATTGAAAGTCATAGCAATGCAAGGTGGGGAAGTATAAGCTTAGAAAAGAAAAATAAAAGTATTTGTACATGGCAAGTAGTGTAGACAATTCACTGTCTCTAAATATAAACTTTTAGAGTTAATCATTTAATTCAGCAAAATTGCTGGACACCACGTCAATATTTAAAAAATCAGTACTATTTCTATATATAAACCAAAAATTCGAAAATAGTATTTTCATAATACATTCGTATTAAAACTATCAATTGCCTGGGAATAAATTTAACAAAAGATGCACAGAACCTCTGCCAGAAAACTCTAAAAAACTGTTAAGGTAAATAAAAGAACACTTAAAAAAGTGAAAGCCTCCAGTGTGTTGTAGATTAGAATATTCCATAAATAAATTAATCCCCCCCAAAATAGGCCTAAACATTCAACACAATCCAAGGTGAAATTCTAGGTAGATTTTCCTGTGGAAATGAACAAGACGATTCCAAAATTAACGAAGAAATGCAAAGGCATGAAAAAGAAAAAAATCATAAATAATAAGGAAAAATGGAAGTACTTGAATAAATTCAACACATATGAAGATACAGCTTTTAATAGAGAGTAGTGTTGATGTGGGGATAGACAAACAGATCAATGAAATGAACAGACCCACAACCACATGCATTTGTGAAGTGTTACACAGGTGGTACCTCAGAGTAGTGGGAAAAGGCCACCTTTCAGTGCAGACTCAATTGGTTGAGTGTTTTTAAAAAGTTAAATGACCCCTAGTTCACTTTATGCAACAATCAAAGATAAATGGATTGAGTATCTCTCTATAGTTTCATTAACATTAAAACTTAATGAAGATAATACAGGCTCACGTCTTCATAGTAGAAATCAAGAAAGAATAACTAAACAGATACAAAAAGCACTAATAACAAAGGAAAAGATTGATAAATTGGATTACGGCAAAGTCAAAAACCTCTATTCATCAAAAGATGCCATTAAGAGAATGAAAAAAACAAGGCACAGAGTCGAAAAAGATGTTTGTAATGCATGTAACAAAAATTTACAAAGAATTCCCATAAATCAGTAAGAAATAAGATAACTCAATAGAAAAATGAGCAAAGTACTTGAGGAGACAATTTGTAGGAAAAGTGGAATTGAAATGAAAAGGAGTTCAATCTCATTAGAAATCAAGAAAATACAAATTAAAACTAAAATGAGATGCTTATATACATTTACTGGAATAGCTACAATAGAAAAGACTGGTAATACCTAGTGCTAACAAAAATGTGGAATGGGCGCCTGGGTGGCTCAGTCAGTTAAGCGGCCGACTTAAGCTCAGGTCACGATCTCGAGGTCCGTGAGTTTGAGCCCCACGTCGGGCTCTGGGCTGATGGCTCGGAGCCCGGAGCCTGCTTCCGATTCTGTGTCTCCCTCTCTCTCTGCCCCTCCCCCATTCATGCTCTGTCTCTCTCTGTCTCAAAAATAAATAAAACGTTAAAAAAAATTTTTTTTTTTAAATGTGGAGTAACTGGAACTCTCATACACTGCTGGTGGGAATTTAAATTGATACAAACAGTTTAGGAAACTCTCTGGCATCATTTACCAAATTGAATATATGCATACCCTGTGACCCAGCCGTTCACTCCAAAGTAAATATCCATCAGAAATGTACTCACATGTGTACCAAAAGTTACGTCCAAGAATATTTGTGCAGTATCATTTGTAATAGCCCCAAACTGCAATCAACCTATGCCCGTGAATATATCAACTGTGTTATATCCCTATAATGGAGTGTTCTCCAGACATTACAATGAAGAGCATACTGTTATTCTCAAAATTGAATCCCACAAACGTAATTCTGAGTGAAAGAGGTCAGATACCAAAGAATAGATTCGATTTCTTTAAAGTCCACAGAGGAGAAAAACTCAAAGATGTTAGAAGTAAAGGTAGTCTTAGTGATGGTTTGAAAAATATGTCCACGAATTTTTCACTGTTGCTCCCTTTAAGAAGTGGATTCTGATTATCTTCCCTTTAAGTGTGGGCTGGACTTAAGTCCAGCTTCTAACAAATAGAATGAAGTGAAAATGACAGTGTGTGACTTCAGAGACTAGATCAGAAAAAGGCACGATAGGTCTTCCTTCCTCTCTCCCAGCTTCCCTCTACCACCTCCACTCTGGGAAAGCTAGCTAATGTTCTGAAACGCTCCAGGGAAGGCCCCACATGGTGAGAAAACGAGCCTTCTTACGACAGCCAGAGAGGAACTAAGGACTCCAGTCAAGTCATGTGAGTGAGCTTTCTTGGAAGAAGATCCTCTACTCTTAATAAAGCCTTCAGAGGACTACAGCCCTTGACCACATCTTGACTGCAATCTCACAAGAGTCTGAGCTCAAATCACCAAGCTAAGCTGCTTCTAGAGTCCTGATACCCAGAAACTGTGAGATAATAAATGTTTATTGTTTTAACTCACTAAGTGAGTTATGCAGAATAACTATTTCTGTTATGCAGAAATAGATGACTAAGGCAGGTAAGTTTAGGAAAGAAAGAGAGGTTAGTAAAGAGAAGAGAGCTGGACACTCAATATTCTGCAAAATTTTATATATGTTATATTCTAATTATAGCCCAATTCTGAAAATTTTACTAAATTCAAATACATCTTTTTGCTCTTTAAAGAATACTATAGACAAAAGTAACAAATATGTGACTATCTGGGAGAAGATGTTTATAGTGCCCATGACTGACATTAGATTAATATCTAAAATATATAAAGAATTCTACAATGCAAAGAAAGGTAAACAAACAGGAAAGGGGTCAAATAGTAAAAGCAATTCACAGGAAACACAATCACTTAATAACTATGTAAAGAAATGTTCAACTTTGCCAGTAAACAGAGAAATTCAAATAAAACAATAGAAACACACCACTTTGCATCAGATTGGCAAAAAAACCCAGAAAAGCTGATAACATCAAGTGCTGATGAGGATGTGTGAAAACAGAATCTCTCTTGCACTGCCGGTGGAAAGTAGCCATTCCGTAAAGCAATCAAGCCTACAAAGCATGCTTGTACTTGACCACTCTGCAATCCCACTCCTGGATGTACAACCACAGAAATGCACAGGGAAGTATATAAATTAATATTAACTGGAGTGTGGTTTGAAACAGTAAAGAATAAGATTCAACAACAGGGGGATTTCATAAATAAAATGCAGTGGATGTATCAGAAGGAGATTTAGGCAGGTAACTGATAGAGTGAACTAGGTCCGCATATGGCACTGAGAACAAAGCTCAAAACATAGTTGTGAACTTTAAATTAAGAAACAAAATGCTATTTCTTTTTTTAATGTTTATTTATTTATTTATTTTGAGAGAGAATGAGCACACGTGAGTGGGACAGGGGCAGAGGGGGAGAGAGAGAAGGAGAGAGAGAGAGAGAGAGAGAGAGAGAGAGAGAGATTGATTCCCAAGCAGGCTCCACACTGCCAGCACAGAGCCCCATGCAGGACTCGATCCCATGATGGTGAGATCATGACCTGGGGCAAAATCAAGAGTCAGATGCCCAACGGACTGAGCCACCCAGGCGTCCCACAAAATTATACTTCTGACAAAATGTTATTTCTGTACACTTAAAACACACACTACTATGTATTGTTATTTATAAGTATGTGTGAAGAGACATATTAATAGTAAAATAGACATTCATAAAATAAGCAAGAATGTGCCCTTTAAGTGAAGGAGGAAATTTGGGTTAGAGGATTTGGTTTAGAGGAAGATGGGAGAAAATATTGAAATAAAGTATAAATAAAGGAAGGGTTCTCTATAAACGAATGACGATAATCAGGCATGATTTTAGGGGATACTTAGGAGTACATATGATGAACTAATTTTGTACTCCAGAGTGAAGAGAAGAAAAGCAAATTCATGAATAGTGGATAAGCCACTGGACTACCCTGAATAGGAACTTTAGCTTCGAGGCGATCAAGGCCTCATTCTTAACTGCCCCAGCCTCTGCCATATACCTGCCAGACAGCTCCTTTCTCAGCAAGAATAAAAGAGAAATGAAGGTGCTCTGGGCCTACCTGTAGTGAGACTACATTGGTTCCTGTCAAAAGATAATATCTGCTTTTCTGCCCACACAGCCACCCCCAAGGCGGGGGGGAAACCCTTACTGGAAATCTAAGTTTAATAACTATTATTTATGAAGCACCTACTTGTTTTCAAGAACTGTGCTGGCACTTTACAGGTGTTACGCCTAAAAAGCCTCATTACTATTATGCAAGTTAAGTTTCTTACCCCATTTCGTAGATTAGCAAGCCAATGCTTAGAGAATTAATCCCCCCAAAATCATGTATCTGGCAAATAAACAAACGGAGCTTCCAGCCCTGTCTGGCTTTCTACCACACTGTGCCGCCTCCACACTGGTCTTAAAAAAAGAAACAAATACAAGCCCTTTGGGGCAGAAAAATCTAGACATCATATGACTCAGGGTTAGAAAAAAACCCATGCTTAAACATTTTTTAAGTGTGTCCCCAGAATTGATGTGTTTGTAAATACAGCCTCGGCCACAAACCATGACAATAACTGCTGGGAAAGGTGAACCAGAAACAGCTGCTGCACAGTGTGTTTCTAGACACCCACACCCTGGCTGCCTACACATACCCATGGCATTTGCTGCATGAGGACATGAGGGCAGAGAACACCTACACTCACTGTGCTTCCCCCACGCTAGTGTGGTGAGCCTTACTTGGGGCCAATGAATCACACAAGGGATTAGACAGTATAGGACCTGTGCTATCTCTCAGTGATGACTGCTCATAAACACTTCCTTCAGTCAAAATGGAGCCCACCTACCCTCTGCCCAGCTTGCCCTCTAGATAAATATCTTTGTATCTACCTCCCAGTTTTAGATACCAGGACCATTTTTACAATCAGCTTTACAGACACAGACATATCTGTCCCAGCACCAAGGACGGCGACCCTTGGCTTCTGGGGTGTGTGGGTGGGAGACCCTGGCATTCTAAGAACTACACCAAGTTTAAGGCAAATGTCTTCAGCAGATGAAAGGGACTTATAAATATTGTCTGACAATTCTTGCCTAGTTGATCAACCCCTACTTTATTTCCATGCCAGCTCATCAAATGAAAATCATAAGCACTAATGACTGTTTTAGGCAATCTCTGATTCTTTTAGAGCTTTCCATAGCACCCACCACAGAGTACTATAATTTTCAGTATATTTCTCTGCCTCCTTCATTAGATAGTAAGCTCCTGGAAGGCAGAAATTGTATCTTCTCTCTGTTTATTCCTAGTAACTACCATGCATTGAGTACATAGAGGCTCTATAAATTATTGCTTAAATAAATGAGATCCAGAGCCTGATCATGTGTCTAAATAAAAACTTAGAGGGTGTACAATGTTTTAAAACTAAAATCAAGGGCTAAATTCTGCTATCATCTTCTCAGTCTTCCCTTGACCTCATCCTCAGTCCCAAGCATTCCCTACCACATTCCCTCAGGCCACCACCTTAAATCAAAAAGAAGAATCATTAAACAATGTATTTATCCACTCAAAACTATGGTCTAGGAATTGAGCAAGACTGGAAGGATGCTGAAAGGAAAACTCAGTGGGTTAGGAGCTGAAGGGTGATGATTTTACTTAAGGTGATGTCAACTCCCAAAATCAAAAGAAAAGTTATAGAAAGAAAAAGAAGCATACAAAAGTGCTCAGTGAAAAATGAGAGGATATCGCCCAAAGCCAAAGGAGCTACAAGGAGGTATTGACATCATAGTACGGAGTACAGACTCAAAGTTGCAAGCAAGAGCAAACATAAGTGAATGCCATTGTCTCTAAACATGGAGGCAGGAAGGAGAGTATTAGTCATACCCCCTTGTGGATACCATCTATTTAGATGGTTTAAGAGAAACTGAATGCAAATATCTCTTAATGTAATTTTTCCAGAAAAAAAAAATCACAAATAACCCCTGGCATAAACACAATCTCTAATCAAAGCATTAGTCATTTCTGCCATCATTGAGTACCTCCAGACATACTTTAACAGCAGATTAAATTTAATATGATTTAAGATATTTTAAGAGCTGTTCACTTAGCTTTACAACAGTGCAGAAGTACTCTTCTCCAAGATGATGCACTTTTCCATGAAAAATTGGTGCGGAAGTATTAAATGAATCATGAATTCTGATGCAGACTGTTGCAGAGTGAAGCAATATGGAAAAGAAATTCTACTCATTTTTTTCTGTAAATTCACAGTCTTTTGTGCATGCTCTGATCTCTCAACTACTCATGTGTGAAATGAATAAAGAGCATGATAATTTAATTTGATTATAATTTTATTGCATTGGGAGAGAACAATTTTTTTGCATGGACATATGGAAGCTTTGACAGGTCATCCATTTGAGTGGCCATGACTTGCCATAGTGATGTCTACAACAATTATTATACACTGGTGATTGGAGACAATCATTAGAGCAATGTGTTTTACCACTAATAACAAATATTTCAAATAAGAGTAGCTTTTAATATTTGTAGCTTAATTTTTCTCACACATAGAAGAAGACTCTAGGTCAGAAGTCCAGGGCTGACCTGGCAATTCTATAGTCATAAAGGACCCAGTGTCCTTCTATCTTTTTGCCCCACCATCCCTAATATATGGTGTCCATTCTCAAATCCCCTCCTGATCCAAAATACTGCCTGGGCTCTAATGATTACAATCTGATTCAAGGTATGGGGCAAGATAAAACAGAGAAAGTCAAGAAAGTCATGCATCATTTCCCAGGAGCCTCAGAGACAGAGTAGACTAAAAAGAATAGACTTTAGCTGGCAATTTTCCAATCAGAACAGAAAGACATTATTATTACTAAGGAAAGAGAAAATGGGTACCATGTAGGTGAGTAGCCCCTGTTATTCAGATAAGGAAAATAAAGCTCAGAGTGTCTAGTTGGTTTGCCCAATCTCATACAGCTAGTAAAGACAGATCCTAGACTAGTGTCTGGGCATCCATTCTTCTCTTTCTTCTGCTCACCTAATAGAACCCTGATTTGACTCAGATATCCTCTCCTCCCACACATGGTGCCCTTGTATTCACAGAAGCTGTCCACACATCTAGCCTCAGAGAGGTGGGCTTGATTCATTTAAGGCCATCCCATCTTCCTTGCTATAATTGGCTCCAGACTAGTCACAGGATGTCAATTAGATCAACTAGATTTTAAAAAAAAAAAAAAAAAAAAAAAAAGGTTTCTCATGGCTTCTGAAAAGGTTACCTTGATCTTCTAGAAAAAAGTCCCCGGAAGCAATACTTTATCTATCATTATATTCTTTCATTGGTAGATATGAGGTTTAATTCTAGAGCAATGCCTCAGTACCAGCATGAAGCTACCACGCAGAGGCGAGAGAAGAATCAAGAAAACAGCAGAAAGACAAAGATGGAATAAATGGATTAAGTTGGCATAGATTATACCTACCTCTGAATCATTGGTAAATTTCTTATTCTTTATGTTGATTTGAGTTTGGGTTGTTATTGTCACATTGTCAGATACACGTGGTTTAACACGGGCCCCTTCTTGTTTGCCTGCACTACCTTGAAAGACTCTTTTTCTTACTGTAACAAGAGCCATGGTATTAACATGGTAGGGCCTAATGGCACTTTGAAAATAACATACAAAAGTTTATGTGAGTAATAATAAGTGCTTTCTTGAATTTAGACTAACCCTAAGGATATGTCCATAGTTAGCTATTCACCAGAGTAAGCATAATTAAAGTTTCCTTCTTTTCTGCTTTCCCAGAAAACCACATTTTCCTTCTCCAACAAAGCCTCATGTCATAGTAGGGGTCATAGCATGTCTTCCTTACCTCAGCAGTCATGTCAGCTCTGCTGCTTGACAGACATGGAACATCACTTGACTTCCCATTGCTTAAGTCTGAATACATTCCCCATTGTGTCTGATCTCCAGCTCCTGTAGCATGTCAGTTGTCTCCTTAAATTGTTACTTGCTGGTGCATATTTAAGGCAGCGATCTAATCAGCTGAAATTGATGCTTCTACATTTGCTCCTGGGGGAGTTTCCATCACAAATACTATTGTAGCTTGAGTGAACATGCCATGACCAAAGTCCACCAACAGGTTAACGTCTATCAACCCTGGCTTTTTAGAATTGTACACAAGCTGTCTTTACTGACGGCTGTTTACACATCCAACAATGTTTGCTGATCCCAGTACTTATCATAATTGGACATTTTAAATATTTTTTTGTTGTGCTAAGTATTTTTATGATTAATAGTTAAATAAGGAGCAGGCCATTAGAGGATGTAAGCAGATTGTCAACAAATGCACAAATACTAATTAGAGGATTATTAATGAATGTTAGCCAGTTGTGGGACATTTGTTGCGACAGCATATAAAATAAATAGATAACAGTGTCTATAACTGAAGTTACTCACTTACATCAAGATTGAAAAAAGCATTTGATGAAATATGTATTAATAGTGGAAGATTATTAACAAATTAGCTCAAAACTGGCCTGTTTACATTTCAATTATCAATTTAGTTTGCCATAGTCATACAGTGTATGTACAATAATGTACTTCAATCTCAGAAATAATAATGAATTACACACTTGGAGTTGGCTCCCTGAGATCTATCCTTACTCAAGTTTTTTTTTTTAATTTTTATATAATTTTTTTAAGTTTATTTATTTATTTTGAGAGAGAGGGCATGATCAGGGGAGGGGCAGAGAGAGAGAGAGAGAGAATCCCAAGCAGGCTTCATGCTATCAGCATGGACCATGAGATCATGACCTGAGCCAAGATCAAGTGTCGGATGCTCAATTGACTGATCCACCTAGGCACCTCTATACTTCATTCATTTTTTAATATAAGCTCTATACCCAACATGGGGCTTGAATTCATAACCCTGAGATCAAGTCATTGCATGATCTATCAACTGAAACAGCCAGGTGCCCCATTCTTTACTCAAGTTTTAAACAGTGATTGGTTTTACAATATCTTACTTAAGATTAAAAATAGTAACTTTGGGGTAGTTAATAAATTTGCTGCAAGCTACTCCTAGTTTTCCAACTGTAGCCTAATTTGCTTCTTTATTAAAAACACACAGTACATATTACATATTAGAATAGAAACATAAAATGTTATGAGCTAAAGGCATCTCAGCAATCATCTAGTACACCTCCCTTACTCTACAGATAACAAAGTTGAAGCAAGGTAGGTTAAGTGATTTCCCCAAAGTTGTGAAGATACTTAGTGTTTAGAACCTACACCTTCTTAGTCTAAATCCTAAAGCTGTATTGAATGTTACTCTGCCTATGTTTGATGATTCAGAGGTACTAACCATGTCTTGAGAGTCAATACAAATATTAACCAACACTGAACTGTTAATTTATAGATATACTGGCCAGCAGAAATTGCCCATATATAAAGACAAAAATTGATTTTCCAAATTTTTAAGACCCATTAAATTTTCTTGAATTTTTACAATGATGGATAGTTATTTTCTAAAAAGAAACCTCAACAACTTTTCACAAGGTAAGAACTAGATATATAAATTGTCATATTGATGATTAACAGATGGCTATCTCTTTGTATTTTTTATCCAAATCACTCTAGTAAAACAAATCAACTTGAAAACATTGAGCCAACCAAGCTAAGACACTTTAAGAAGTTCAGAAATCCCTGTTTTTAAGTATCTTAATGTCATCTCCAGATCATTTTTTTAAGATTAAGAATATCAAGAATCCTATTCAAAGTGTTTATGGACTTCTGAGGCTTAGAGAAGAAAGCTTCAGAGATAAGGTCCTCCTATTATCAGCCACTTGTAAATTTACCAATTACTACAGACAGCCAGAGGAGTTACCACTTAGTAAGCAGCTACTATGTGCCAGGCATCGTTTGGCATTGTATAGTCACCAACTTACATAACCATCTCTCAAATCTTATGAGGTCAATGTTATTATCTCCTTTGTCATATAAGAAATCTGAGGATCAAAGAGGTTAATGATTGCTTACAGTTATATAACAAATAGGTGTCTGTCTGTCCTGAAACCCATGTTGTTTACTTCTGGATATTCGAAGGGAAATAACAAGTATAGTACTTTATACTGCAGAGCATAATTTCTCCCCACATGACACTGTCCTAGGATACTGAACATGTTTCTAAAAATAACTCATTTGATCATAGAAGCATCCATCTGGTCTTTCTCCAGCTATTCCAAAGTCATTGTTTCCTGTACTCAGCACCATATACCTAAAATCCACTGCTGCTGCTTTTTGTGGCAACTGGAGGTTTAGGATAGAACATTTTCCAAAGTAAATCTGCTGCTCTGAGTGATTGCTCTGAAATCTCTATTCCTCATTAAATGATGACAGACATTAAAAAAAGTAATAACTTACATTTGCATTGTAAACTAGAAAATGTTACTAAATTCATGATCTTTTCTTTGATCACAACAACCTTGTGAGCTAGGTAGGGTAAACATTATTCTCATTTATCCAGTGAGAGAGACTGAATTTCAGGTTGAAGATAGGGGACTTGGCCAAGGTCACAGAGATGGGATATGGCATCACCGAACTCCAAGTCCAGTACTCTCTCTGTTATCCTCAACCTCCTCCTATAGATGGCCCATGTCTTCCTGAAGTCTTTTGTAGAATGAGGATAAATAGATAATATCTCAAAGGAAAGAGAGATAGAGAGGTGGGGAGAGAGTATACAATAATGTAATCCTACTCTAATGGGCTTTGTGTGAAGTTGCATCCCATATATCTGACTCCCATTCTTTGGTAACAACCCAGTTTACTCAGCTCACATAGGATTCAGGGTAAATTAACCCCACATCTGCCTTCAGAGACAGAATATCATTTGGCAAAATTCAAATATCTGGTTAGAACTTTTGATAAGAAAGGGGTATATGACCTAATCCAAGCCAATGAGACTGGAGAGGATGTTTGCTAGGGTCTCATGGGAAAGAAAGGCATGCTCTCTCCTTCTGGATGGTAAATGGTACAGATGTAAAGCCTGGACACATTGCAGCCATTTCGATGCCATGCTAAGAACTCTTTTTGATGACTGTATTAAGCTACTGAATCAAACAAATGCTGAATTCTACCCTATATATTATCTATCTATCTATCTATCTATCACGTATCCATCCATTCTTGTCCTAAGAAGAATCTAAGGCAGACACAGGATTATATGAGCCAATAAATTCCTTTATTTTTAGTCAGTTTGAGTTGGACTTTCCTTTACTTGCAACCAAATACATCCTCACTGATCCATGCATACATACATTTATATATTCTTAGGTAAAAATGAATAGTCTAGGGGCATCTGAGTGGCTTAGTCATTTAAGCGGTCAACTCTTGATTTCAGCTCAGGTCCTGATCCCAGGGTTGTGGGATTGAGCCCCATGTTGAACTCTGCACTGAGTGTGGAGCCTGCTTAAGATTCTCTCTCCCCCCTCTTTGCCCCTCTCTCCTACTCACACTTACTTGCTCTCTCTCTCTCTCAAAAAAAATAATAATAATAACAAATGAATTGCCTAGTGCCCAGTGGCAACTCCAACTAAGCCATCTCAATGCCACTACTCTTAAACATAAATAACTTGTGGCCGGGACCATTCTCTTCTGTCACTTTTCAAATTGACAGCTGGGTGCAATTTGCCAGTCTTCTCCCTTCAAGCGGCCCTTCCATCTGCTAATTTCTTATGGCACTAAAATAAAAGATACTTTCACTAAGGCAAAGTTAATTAGCATACTTAATATCTTCATTAAGAGTTTTTGAGTCCAACAAGGTGACAGGTAGAGCTAAAGGGAGTTGGAAATTGGGTATGATATTTTGACAACTAATGACAAGATGACTGATGTCCGATAGCTGTGGTCATTGAGTAATTAACTACATTGAATAGCATCTAAGAGCTAATGAAATGGTATGTGGGGGAAAAACTTGATAAAGTATATAGTACTGAACAAATGCAGAATGGTACTTTTAAGAAGATATTTAATCACTATTATCATTGTCAATAAGGCAGTTCCTAGGGGTATAAAAACCAGGTGATGCATTCGTCACCTGTATATACAAACAACTTCAGTGGGGTCAGATAAGATTTTTTAGGCATAAGACCATAATTATTGTGAGACATTTTTTAGGGATCAGATCACTTCAGACTGCATTTACCCAGATGTGTTCTACTGGATAGTAATCTTAAGGAAAAAGGATTCTATAGGTAGTAAAGTTTGGGAACCATTGTTTTCACCCAGTTATAATATATTTCTTTGTCCTGATAGTAGTGTCTTATCCTCACCCCAAGCCCATGTGGTTTATATGGTTCTAACCTCTTCTCCCAGAACTATAGTGGGCCCCAGGCATAGACCAGTCAATTAACACATTCTATTTCCCTGAACTTAATGATTAATTATGGAATGGGCAAATGACATCAGTCAGTCCAATGAGAATCAGCCTTGGACTTATGCTGGAATATTGCAAAAGAGATATTCTCCTTCCACTGGGGTTGTTAACCTGTTTTTTTAAGTGAGCCTGGGGCCGGTGGTGGCCATTTGCCAGCTTTGAGGAGAGCTTGGCTGAGGAAGAAGCTAACTCAGTAACAAGAACTTAAGGATCATGACAAACACCTCGTGACGGTCTTTCAGCACCTGAACCCAGCTGTGTCCTACACCTCTAAACTTTTAGTTACATGAGCGTTCCATTTAGAAAATCATTCACAAGGGGGGTGCTGGAGTGGCTCAGTCAGTTAAGTGTCAAACTCTTGATTTCACCTCAGGTCATGATCTCGAGGCTCATGAGATCCAGCCCCGTGTCAGGCTCTGCGCTGACAGTGCAGCACCTGCTTGGGATTCTCTCTTTCCCTCTCTCTCTCTGTCCCTCCCCCACTCACACGTGCACATGCTAAATAAACAAACTTTTAAAAAAAAGTTTAAAGGAAAATCATTCACAGGGAAGACTGCAGAGGCCAAGTCACAGCCACGTTTTCCTTACTCCTCACCCTATTTCAGACCACAGCAATGCTGGCCCAACTGCTAGCCCCTCCCCTCTACCTACCCTTCATTCACACATGCCATCCTAGGGTCTATCTCCAAAAGAAATTCTCAGTTCTACTAAACGACTCAATTTTAGGCATTCTGTTCTTCCTCTTTTTCTTTCATCACAAAAGCCCACACTGGTCCCAAATGACATCCGTGTCTTGCTCAAACCCCACCTAGTCAGCACCCGATATGTGTTAGCCATTATAACTTTTATCCTTAAGTCTTCTAGTCTTCTTGATCAGGCTGAAATCACCCAAAAAGATGGTTTTCTTACTCGTATCTTCCCGTTTTGTTCAAATAAACGTCTCCTCCAACAACTGTCCTAAACCGGCCTAAGTCTCATTAAGGAAGGCCTCAGGGCATAGCAATCATTTCCACATCTCACATCACTGAAGAGTATCCCCCACCCACCCCAACATAAACACAATGTGTACAATTTGGGGTTTCTTTATCTTGTAATGCACTTACCCGACATGGGAAAGACCTAATTCTCAAAATACTTAGTGCTATTCCCTTAACTAGACACATGTCCCTCTCAAATCCAGAGGTCTTATACCCTTTTTCTCTCGTTTGATGAGGATTCCAAACCAGCCAAAAGCACTGGCATGTACGAGATTGGCCCGAGTTTTACACAGAGATCAGAGCAAAGAATTAGGGATGTTAAAGCTACTTACAGAATTCAAAGGAGTTGGGCACTTGCTTGTTAAATCAGCCATTGTCAGCATCTGTTCTGGACAAAACAATTCCAGTCTTTAAGCTATTGTGAGATGGGATTAATTTTGCCTCATTTCCCACTATAGCTTAAAGTACTTATGATGACACATTAATTGGTACAAATGTTTCCAAGACTAAACATAGTGAGAAGAGCAGCAGCTGGTTCAGCCAGAGTAGGGGGCTTGAGGCGCTGGGGAGCGGGAGGAAAGACATCAACACTCTTACTGCACTGTCATCATCATCTTCATCACCATATCTTCATACCAGAAGGTGGAGATTCCAGAGAACAGGAAGATTATCAAGACTGGAAACAAACCTCATGGATGAAGCAAACCTTTGTAATGATCAGGGCTGAGTAGGGATAAAAGGAACAATCCTTATTTAGGCATGCCTCCTATTTGATCATGTATATATAAACATAGATCAAAACAAGAAACACTTCAGTGTATGCAACAATACGGGGCTTTAGCTAGATAATTAAAAGGGAGGCCTATGGGGTCAGAACCTAGAAAGCAGTGAACTGGTGTCACTCAAGAATTAGTCCAAGAGGCAAAATCATGTTTCAGGATTGGAGAGTTCATTAGTAGTTGCCCCAAGCCACATGGAGAAGGTGTTCCAAACCAATCTGAACACAGAATGAAGGGCCAGTGCCTCGAGTGATCAGCCAATCTGAAGACAGATGGCTACAGTTAGTGGGGTGATTGAGCCCTCCAAGTACTTGGACATACTGACTCTTGCTTTGAAACATCATACAGGCACTTCTGGTACCTAATACAATGGACATAGAAAACCTTAATGCAAGGATAACTAAAGACTATAACATTTTGTGGAAGGAGAGGGAATGGAGTAGTCAGGCTGTAAATTCTCCCTCCCTGGAGATTCTGAACACAGGAATCTGTTGGCGTCGGCATTGGTCAACTTAGTGATTGTTGACTTAGGCCTTCTCCCACTAGGACCTGGTGGAGATAAAGACTGGAACTTCATTGCCTTTTCTAAATTATCTCGTAGCTTTCATCTAATGTGCTGGAATGCTTTGCAGAGTCTTTGGTCTTCTTAAGGGCTTTAAGGAAAGAGTAAATGGAATAAAATATTCTCATTTTCTAAAAGTCATTGAATTAAACAGGAGAAAGCTTATACACAGCAGGTGAATACATATCTTTAAAAGGCTGACAATAAAATAATCACTGTTTTACACGATGGATGTTTACTCAGAGTGTAGTGATTTGCCTGTCTCTCATGAAGGGAATGCGCTGTGGAGATATTTGACCCACTATCAATAAAATCCACCCTTCACTTGGTGGCAATAGTATGGGTTGCAGAGACAGGAGCAAGCTTATAATCCCGTTAGTATTTCTCTGGTGCTTCTTGATTGTTTTGTATTCAAATCTGCTGCTGTGGCTACTACCTTTGTTAACCATGTGACCTTGCTGACACGCAAAAGTGGCCAAAAAGACCATCCCTTGACCCACAATCATCCTTACGTTGCCTATTGTTGTAATGGGTCATTGGTTGGTGGAACAGCAATAAAATTGCAGCAGTTTGCTGCTGTCTGGGGCTCACCTCGAGTATTGCCTGGATTTCCCCAGGAGAACACCATGACTCCTGGTTCGTTGACTTCAGTCTATGAAAGAGCTCTTAGAAGCAATCTGCTCCCATTCCTTCATTTTTCCAAAGAACAAACGAAGGCTAAGAACAGGAAACTGCCAGAGGTAAACCTACTCAAGTAGATGGAGGCTGATCCTCTTCAGTTTCTTTCACATCCATCTTCTTACTACTGATAACATTAACAACAGGCATTGATGTTGAGCAACTATATATACTGAGCACTTTATGTATGTTATTTTCAATCTTCACCAGAACTCTGCAGTTAGGCATTATTATCCTCTTTCACAGATAGGAATACTAAGCCTCAGAGAACTTGAATGATTCACCGCATGCCAGATGCCCCATCACTAACAAGTAGTTGAGTTTGGATACAAACCTTGGTCTGTCTGAATTCAGTGCTCCTGCTCCTTCCCACGAAGACTTCAGCAGCGCATGGGAGAGTTCTAGCCCTCATCATTCTCAGGCTTCAGAGAAAAACTCCCCAATACCCACGATGACCTTAGCCGTTATATCTTCCCCTCAGTGGCTTCAGAAGAAGCTTGGCCTCCCAGGAGGACTGTATAATCCCATGTAATAGCCACTGTGGAATCAGGACGTTTCAGCTATTTGTCTGTACACGTCTACTACAGCAGAGCCAAGTCTCAGGAATTCCGATGTCACTATGAACAAGTAATCTTTTCTCCAGGTCCCATCCTGCCTCGCTCTGTAAGAGCGACTTTGTTAGACTCCCTAGGAGAGATTCTGGGTTTACGGTCTGACATCGATCCCGATTTACTCTCTGTGTTGACCTTGAAAAGTTATAGAAGCCCCCTGAGCCTCTGTGTCCTTGAGTGTAAAGCGGGCTAATAACAACCTGACAGGAATGTTATGCAGACAAAATTTGTAAAGATCCTAATAAAGCGTCTAAAATATCCTAAGTTCTAAAGAAATGATCATTTCTTTTCCTTTCCTGTCTCTTTTCCTCTACCCCTCCCCCTCTCGTAGTCACCGTGGCCTCTTTTCCTGACTGGCCTCTTTCTTTTGATGTCCCTGCTGTCACCAAAGTTTCCAGGAATCCTATGTTCTCTCTGCAATTAAACTTTCTTTTCTTTCCGTATGATACAGAAGGACCCAGGAGAGAAATGGACTCATGGTGGCCCTGTTGCCCTGGAAAATTCATGAGAAGAGGGAAAAGATTGCCATGACAGACTCATGGATCATCAGTGATAGAAAAACTATATTATTTGTTAGAGACTTTTAATATTCATTGTATCTGATTCTATTCTCATTCTAGGCAGGTGGAAATATTATCCTTCTCCACCCTTGTAATTGCAGCTGAGTGGGGATATGTTCTGGCCAATGGGTTGTGGGCAATAGTGATATGCATCACTTCTAAGCCTGAGCATTTAGCTGCTGTGCAAGGTCCTCCAGCATTGGTCCTGCCTGCCAAAGCAAACTCTGAACTACCATGTGAGGATGGGACAACATAAAATGACATACAGTGACTACACGGAGCAGAGCCCATAGTGACCCACAGTGGAAACACAATGTCAACAACAAGTAAACTAACTTTAAGCTACTGTAAGTTTGGGCATGTTTGTTACCATAGCATAACCTAGAGAATATAGCAATGCAAACGTTGGCTTTCATGGCATAGCCCGTTGAAAAAGGAATTTTGTGTCCCTAGTGACAAGTCAGTGACTTTACAGATCTTTTGGGAAAGAACACTAGACTGAAAGACAGGAAGCTAATGAAATTTTAGCCCTGGCTCATCTACCAACTGTAGGACCTTAGGTTATTCACAACCTCAAGTCCTCACTTTTCTCATCTATAAAGTAAGAGTTAGCATATCCCCGAGTGTGAGACACATAACATTATTGGTACTTTGGATCCTTGCTATTCAAAAAGTGGTCCAAGAACCAACAACACCAGCATTACTGAGACCGTATTAGAAATGCAAGTCCTTGGGTCCCACCCCAGTCCTACCGAATCCAATTCTGCATTTTTGACAAAATCACCAGATGAGTCCCATGCACATTAAAGTTAGGAGAAATACTGATTTAGATGGTACTAGGACTCAACACTAAATGGCATATAATCACAGAGTGAGAGGTTAGTTTTATTCCTTTCTTTCAATCTTTCTGATTACTTCATGGAGAAAGTCTCAGTTTGATGCCAATATATCTTAAATACTTCTCTACAGTTGCTAATTTTCTTTTTTTTCATAAGGAGAAAACAAGCCTCAGGTGCCTAGGCAGGCAATAGTATTTAGCTTGACTATCAAAGCATTGTTTTATTTTCATTGTGTTTACTTACATGGTTATCTTGTATTAATGGCAACTGATGCCAATTTTCTGTTTAAAGCAGTGAAAGAAACCTATTCAAAGTAAATTAAGTAGGAAAGTGAATGTATTTAAATAAATAAAATATAATAAATGGGAAGAAATGTTTGCCTTTTTAAAAAATTTATTTATTTTGAGAGAAAGAGAGAATCCCAGGCAGGCTCCAGTTGTTAGCACCGGGCTGGAGGCAGGTCTCCACCTCACAAACCATGAGATCATGACCTGAGCCAAAATCAAGAGTTGGGTGCTTAACTGACGGAACCACCCAGGTGCCCAAGAAGTGTTTGCTTTAATGTTTCCTACTCCCATGTCAGGGAATGCCATTAGTTTGACACTCCTGACTTCTCTCCACGGCTTCATCATTAAGGGACTTTATTCTCTCTATATGGGGTGGGGGTGGGAAAAGTGATATATGTCATTGTAAATTTCAGAAGAGTGAAATGAACATGTTTAGGATGAAATCCCCTTTCTTCCTCTTAGAATTTGGATATCCAGAGTATAATTACTCATAGATAATTGACTTATAAACTCCCAGTCCAATTGGTAGAATCCTAGCAGCAGGCTCTTCATTCAATATACTTTTATTGTGTGCCAAGGTACACGAGGATCTCGTCTTTTCCTCCTGCTACCCAGAAGCACCTCCCCCTTTGGAGGGTTTTGGACCAGGCTCTAGCCATGCTGTTGCAGTGTTTTTGGTTTCTCAGCTTCTAAATATGCTCTGAGGAAAATGTCAATAGGGTTGATGAGCTTGGAATTCTCCTAGAAGGAAACATTAGGTACTCATCATTATAAATCATGAGACAAAAACCAGGTAATTGTTCATAAGGCATCTGACCAATTCCCTTATGGGTTAACCATAATCTACCAAAGCAGGTCTATCAGGAAGGATTTTAATGACTACCCTGCTAATGACACAGAATTTTGTCAAAGAGCTCTATGTAAAACGGGCACTGCACCTTTCTTGCAGAGTAATCAGTTTTGTGTCTGGGCCCTGCATTTGTCTTTATCAGTTCTCCACCACTCAATACAGTGGTGCCTCTTTATTTCTTATTATAACAGTCCATTTTGTTTTCATCATGATACTTCTCGCCACTTCTTTGCTTCTTTAGAATCTAACTCCCTCCACTAGACTGTAAGCTAAACGAGAGCAAGAATCATCTCTGAATTGTTTGTGGCCGTATCTCAAATATCTGGAACATGTCGAATAAATGAATCAACCCTCCCATATTCCACTTGGAACAAAAAGAAACTAGAATGTTTACTTTCAAGGTCTAATTAGCAGTCACCCTGTAGTATTATTGCTTAACCCTGAAACTGAGTGAGATATGTATCAATTTTCCCTGCTATGTGTGGCTCTAAGTGCTCCACTACATTTTTATCTACTGCCTTTCTATTTGTTGGCTCATTAATGCTCTGCTAACAGCTGAAAAGCATCTGCACTAGCTTATAAAGGCAACAGTCAACAGGCAAAAGATAAGAGCTTATAAGTAAAGGAGTAGGACCCAAGGGAAACCTTATCAGGAAATCACTGTTAAGGTGTAACTTTCTATTGCAATCAATCCAAGATCCGTCCCCGAAGCTCCCTTTTCTGCCCTTAGCTGGGTAAAATTGACTTGGGCTTTGAAAACTGATTCAAAAAAAATTATTCAGAGTCCTAGAGCAACTTCTGATGAAACTGTCCATAATTTTCTAAAATGTATACTCATCTAAGGAACTGTTTACAAAGGCACCATTTTTGAGGCAAATTATTTCATTCTCATCCTTCCATTTCTCATGTTTTTGTCATGACAACACAAAGGTGGGTAGGAGTCAGAGGCAGCATCTTATTTAGCCTGGACAATATTTTTAAATGATACATTTAGGAGCATGAGTTGGCATCTTCTGGTCTTTTGATCTCTCTAAATATAAAGAGATCTAGATTGATAGTTTCTGAGGGATATTAAAAGGAAATAAACCAGAAAACTAGACTGGAGTCTGCTTAAGGGTAGGAAAGCCTACTTGGGAGTTTCTGGTTTGTGTGAACGTTTCATTGGATTTATTGGCAACGGACTAGAGATTCATTTCACCATTCAAGCTGCTGATGAATATCCAGAAATTGCTCCTGGATGCTGAATTTTTTAATTTTGAAATCAAACCCATTTTGAATTTCTAACCCAAATCAATTTTACCTAGCAAAGGCAGAAAAATCTAAATTCTGCTGTCCTGAAATACAGGCACAAACTTATCTCAGATATTAAATACTCCTAACCCCTGTGATTGTGGCTGGTGTTGTCCTAAAAATGAAAGACAAGGGGTAAAAATGGATGAGATTTAATCCAGCAATCCATCACAGAAGTGAAAATGAAAAAACACAATGCTCAAAACACCACACCCCTTGAATTACATGCACACACACAGACTTACAGAAATACATTGACATTTTAGTGGCTGCCCATTTAATGACAAATCCTGTCTTCTCATCCCTTCATGCCCATGATATATCTAGAACAAATACAAGGTTTTATTTAGGGCATAATATTAACAGCTTGCATTTGTTTACTCTTTACCTTGTGCAGCATGTCTTCTCGTACATTATCCCATTTTAACATTACAACTATGAAGAAGGCAGATAAACATTCTATTCCCATTTTAAAGATGAGACTTTGAAAGCTTGAATGATTTGCCAAAGATCATACAATAAGTAACGGGCAGAACCTGTGCTAAGACTCCAAACTTCTGAGTCTTTAACTCAGTGCCTCTCCTGCAATGTTTCACAGCTTCTTGAGTATCCCAGGAGGTGTGACATACCCTGAAGTACTCTCATAAGCTTAAACTAGGGGGATGTCTCAAGACATCAGACCTGGATGCTGGTGATCCAAGACAATAATGAGCTTGATCTAGGTGTACTTACTGAGACTGTCCTGGCACCAATCAGTCATTTCCTTGGGTGAACCCAGGGTCTCTGAGCCATAATCCACAACCTAAAGGTAAACTTGAACTGCTTTATCTGACAAAGGGTGTGTCAGTCAGCCAGCATTCTTCTCAAACAAAAGCTCAGTGAATTTGTTTCCAAGGGTAGGAGTTATATTTCATTAGCTCCCACATATTTTGAGGGCTTGGACCAAAGATGCAAGCATTCATGGAGGTACTTTCAGTCTACTCAATGAATGTTAAATAATTCATTCTCTGACGAGACCAAATATGCCTGGGTTGGTACCATCTAGTCCTCATCCTTTTGAGGCATAACGGAGTTATGGGATACTTACTGTAATGGAACCAATGAAAAATATAAGCCTTCTGTCTCTCCTGTCCCCATTCAGACTGGTTATCTCTCTAGCTTGACCTCACAGATGCCCCTCCCGGTCTTACAAAAGATAATTCTGTCCTGCTGGCACAAATTACAATCTTCTTGTTTTCTGAAATTTATTTTAATAGAGACAGGGAAAGCATGTTTATTTATTGAGTTACAAATATGTATCCAGCACTGGGCTAGGCAATTTCAAGAACATTATCATTTACAATTTTCATAACTGTCCTGTGAGGTGGTCATTTCATAGATGAGAGAAGAAAGGTTAGGAAGATGAAATACTCCAAGGTCACACAGACTAGAATTCTTGGTGGGTCTTCAAAACTCAAACCCACAGTCTTTCCATTCATAAGATGTTGAGAACCCAAAGATAAATTTGACCTACTTGAGCTTTGGAGAAGGAGGGTCTGCCTTTTTTTAAGAAGACATCTCCCATCCTTTCTTTCCAGCAATGCTGAGGGAAGTGGAAGAAATTTAAGAGCAGCAAGGGTTCAGCAAAGGAGGAGGGAAGCTTTCAGAGGGTAGGAAGCAGGTCTGGAGAGCCAGCTTTGTTCAGTGCCAAGTCCAGCAAAGGTGGAGCTGCTGGCGGATGCCTTCTCAACCCACCGACACCGCAGACATCTGCTTAGTCCTGCTTTCCCAGGGGCAGAGAACTGCGCCCTTATCAGGCCCAGTAAGCCTCGGGACAGCCTGAGATACTGGAAGCAGCACCCGGAGGCTCAGCAAGCCAGAGAGGAGTTGAGAGTGGCATATAGCTGAGTGAGTGTGTGTGTGTGTGTGTGTGTGTGTGTGTGTGTCTGTGTGTGCGCTGGGAGGCGGGGGCGTCTGGTGAGAGGCCTCGGCTCAATAATGTAAGGGGTTGGGCCGCCCACGTGACTCCAGAAAGGCGGAGACAGACGAGCTGGAGGGAGGACTGACAGGCCGCCCGGAGGGAGGTGAGGAGGGGGGCGAACTGAATAATTGAGGAGCTGTTCAGCAGCAGCGGCTGCCTCCTGCCTTCCTTTGCCTCCACCGCTCCGCATCATAGTGGGAGAGACAGAATCTGGCGCTGTAAGTGCAGACGGCTAGCCACCAGTCCCTGCAGCTAGTTCATCGCCTCCAGCTCTCCGGTGAGTGAACGTCCCCCTTCGCCGCAGTCTGTTCCCCTCCGCACCCCCTGCACCCCAACTGGACCCCCGCGAGTAGGATGGTCGCCTCTTGTTGAATGAACCAGGGAGCCGGAGCCACAGGAGGAGGGGAAACAGGAACATGGCGCGGAGGCTGAGGGCGCCCGCCGGGAAGGGGTCCCTTGGAAGAAGGAAGGAGCTGGGTTGGGGTCTTTCCGTATCTGGCCCGGGATGGGGCCTGGACAGGGTCTAGGGTTGGGGGACGCCGGGCTCCGACTCACGGGAGCTGCCAGGCTGGGCTAGGGCAAACGCAGCTCCGGCGCGGCCAGAGTGAGAGGCAGAGGAGGGAGCCGCAAGCAGTGTCCGGGCCGCCTGGGTCTCCACAGATGCCAGGCCTGTCCTTTCCTCCCTGCCTTGTCACACACCCGGCTCCCGCAGCTAGGTTCTCGGCCTCGGACTGAGCCCACGGAAAGGAAGACAGGCTTTTCCGGCTGTAGCCCGAGGGGAGGGCGGGGACAACGTCTGCCCTTTTACCTGAGAGCAAACTCTTCAAAGGGGCTCCAGCTGATCCCGATACCCACACAGGGCCGGTGCGCTCCTGTCCTCAGAGAGCGGTGATACGCGGCGGGGCAGCGAGAAGGACGTGATGGGAAAAGTGTCCAAGGAAGCTCTCTTGCCAGAACGCGCAGCCCCGGGGGAGAGGATTCTCGCCCGCACTTATTCACCCCATCTGAGCTTTCTCTCTTCCCTCATCCCAAACACGTCAGTTTCCTACAAATCAAGAGGGCCAGAGTAAGGCAGTGTGGCCTCGCGAGTACAGCCCCAAACCCCCTCCTCCATCCAGAGTCATCTTCCCCCCCCCACCCCCACACACACATACACACACAACGTTTATTTTATATCGTGATCGAAAAGTAAGGTAGAAATCGCTAAGTGACCAGAAGCAAAGGGAAGGCAGGGAAAGATGGAAGGAAAACTAGAACAGCAGGGATCTCGTCTGCTCCTGGTACTTCTCACCCCACTACCTGTGCGAGGCTCCATTCACTGAGTCCTGAACCGAGAGTCTTGAACTGAATTCAAATTCAGAGGAAAAACTTGGGGTGCGGTGGGGTGGGGGAGCAGGTGGGATTCTCGTCGAAGTGGCGGGGCCAGTCACTGGCCGGAGTTGACAAGCACCACAGAGTGATAACCCGCCTGTCGCCCGGGGTAAGAGGTCCTGAAGAACATCCCAGGCAGGATAGCACCAGGCAGGAGCCTGGGCCGCAGAGCTGATAGCAGGGAAGGGCGCTGTCCGCGGTGCTGAAAGTTCTGCGAGGCCGGGAGCTAAATACCGCGGGCAACTGGCGGCTCACTGCTCGCCGGCGGTTCCCGCAAGCTGAAACTGCGTTAGAGCCACGTAAAGACGGTCAGGTGGAACAAGCGACCTGGAGAAAGGGGTTTAGGAGCTCTGCATTCCCCGATTCTCTGCCTTCCCCTGGTCTCCTCTTGGAAGAGGTTTTTCCGACTCCTAGGTAGAGGAGCAAGTAGCGGATGTCACTCCAGGATCCAGTTTTGCTAACTTCAGGTGGAAATAAGACGTGTGGTTCCCCTTTCTATGTCCTGGGCCTGTGCGGTTAATCTTCCTACTGGTAAAGTGTTGGAAAAGCAGTTAGGTTGTTATTCTGATAAACACTTCTGTGGCTTTCAGGAGCCAGAGAATTGTGAGGCTACCAAAAGAAGAGGTTTCATTAACGAAAAGGCTGGGTTTTCTATTCCTGGCTATGGCTTTTACTCTCTTCAGCACCCTTCTCTCCCCACCACAGATTGTTTACATCCTCTAGATATAGACCTCTAAGCAGCCCTACATGATTGTTTCTTCGACTAATCTTTTACATTATGGGTAAAATGGGGAAAGAATTAAGCCAATTTTGGGGGGGGGGCAATTAAGAAAATATTTACTGAGCACCTGCTATCTACTAGGTAACATTATCTCATTTAAGCTTCATAATAGCTCCTGACTACAAATATCACAAAGATAAGAAAACTGAATTTAGAATCCAGAGCTTGGATTCAAATTCAGGTCTGCTTAACTCCAAACCCCAAGCTATTTTCATGCCCTCATTTTGGCATTTGGCTTTTGATAGCTTTATTGGAGAATGTAGCAAAAGAATGTCAAAAGAGGAAGGTCTACTTTCTTTTGCACACACACAACTCTCTCTCCCAACCCTTTCCTCTTTAATCTGTTCACCCACCCACTGTCACTAACTCCCACCATACCAACTGCTTTTGTGCATGCTGATTGAGATATCACTGTTCACACAAGTTGAGATTCAGAATTACAGAAACAAGTTAAAGGACTAAAACAGCAGGCTCTCCCGAAAGAGCAGTGGGGCTTCACAGGATCTGGAGAACTAGAGCCCACATGTGCTTTCATAATTAGAACTATACTCTTGAGCTTTAGGGCTGGAATAGGGCTTAAAGATCCTTGAGCACCATTCAGATCATTGTTTTACAAGAAGAATTGGGGGACCAAAAGATGATTATAAGTCTAAGTCACATGATTGAAGTTAGGATTGGAACCCAGTTAACTCAATTCCAGGGTCAGTGGCCTTTCAAGTACCCTCATCGTGCTTCAGATACCCTTCCCTGCTTCCTTCTGTGGTTATCTTTGATAAGGACATCAGCATCAGTAAACCATATGCAATAATATACCACAAATACCTAAAATCCAAGTGCTCATCTTAAATTTTCTTCCTTTTCTTTTTCCCTCTGGTCTCACTATTCCATTGTAGTCTGACCCAACATACCTGACCCACCTTCCTCAACAACAGTTCTCCCTATGGGAGCAACTTGCAAATGGAGATGGGGGCATGGCATTTCTCTACACAAAGGCATTGCCTTTGTGTTGTCTATATTTCCTCTTCTGTGGTCTATTCCCAACAAAATAAGCTTTCAAAAATAAATACCCCTAAGCATCTTTCTGTGTTCTCACAGGTACTTGGAATAGGCCTTTAAAACATCTAGGCAGAAATAAATTATCATTATAAATGCTAATATCAGTCAAATGTGAGGCACTTTCCTAGTTCCTTTTTGTAAATAATTTCATTGGATCTTCACAATTCTGTCAAGTAGATAATTTCATTAGAGGTGATCCTAGAGTTCTAGTCCACTGTAACTAACATGCAGCAGATTTGATGTTCTATGTATTTCTTCTTGCTTCTCTTTCAGCCCCTAGTAAAATCCCAACTTTATTGCATTGGCAAGGAGGAGGAAATTTTTATCTTGAATTGAATTGTTCTATCCTCTTCCAGTGTGTAAAGTTGAGAAATTCAAATTCACTTCAAATGGTAATGTTCTGTTCTTTTATCTCAATATTTACCACAACATATTCTTCCTTCATTTGTTATCCTTTACTTAAAGATCCTTATATACCTTCTTAATTCTAATATTAACGTTCTGCTTCAAACCCCATCTAGAATGAATTAAGGCACAACTCATAATTAAATATATAACTTCTATTGTACCCTCACAGGGTGATCCTGCAAGGATGCTGTTCCTGAGGTGCTCTGGGCCCTGTGAACCATAATCTTTAACTGTCTAGAACTGCTCTTCAATATGGTGTCACTGGCCACATATAGCTATTTAAATTTTAATTAATTAACATTAACATTTAATTAACATTAAAAATTTCAATTTTTAATCACACTAGCCATATTTCAAGTGCTCAATAACCATATGTGGCTAATAACTACCTTATTGAACCGTGCAAATATGGCACATTTCCAGCATTGTAGAAAGTCCTATTGCACGATGCTGTTTTGGAAAGTGCTAAAAACATCCTCACAACAACAACTGAGAACTTGGAATTGGGAAGAACTTGGGATTCTGCTTTAAAAATTCTGCCAAGAAAGGAGGAAAAGCCACTTGTGGCCTAGGACACCCCTAGAAGCCCAAATATGCTCAAGATAATAAGGCTAGCAAAGAGAGTACATGTCCCACTGAAGGAGCTGGTGACCTCTGGCATTTGCTTCACATGAATTCTGTTTTACCATGAAGTAAAATATTCCATTAATGGGTCTTGCTGGTTTCCTGGATTCCATCTTAGAAATAACCTGGAAGTTTTTATTCAAAATTCAAGTTTTATACACATATATATCACATATACATGTAACAACCTGTATGTGTGTGTGTGTGTGTTTACACGTATATGTATGTATATCTTGTCTTAGTAAGTATAGTATGATAAATATGGAAAGAATATGGGACTTGGAGTTAGTAGTAAATCCGCCACTTACTACTTGGTGACATTTTAAGGCCCTCTAGATTTCCATTACTTCATTTGTAAAATGTTGCCAAGAATAGCCTATCTCAACAGGCTATTGTGAGATTCAAAATGTAGATAAATGAAAGTACTTTGCAGGAAGCATGATTGATAATCTCATGTAGATATTGTATAGTATATAAACAAATAGGATAGCTTAAACCAATGGCATTTCTGAATGCTTTTAGTCCCATATAAATATATTTTGCTTTTGTTGTCATTTTTCACTGTAAAGGAGAATGCTGAAGAAAAAAATCTTTTTGGTTGTTGAGATTTCTTGTTGGTTAAGTTCTATGAATTGAAATACTGTTTACTGTTTGTGGTTTACTTCCTTTGGCCCTGAACATTTCCTCCAGGGTAAAAAAATACCTAGGAAGTCTCATTGGTTCTGAAATAGCTTTTACCTGTTAACTAATAGCCTTAAATCAATTGTCAATAACTATCCTGTCATTACAATAGTGTTCAGATAACAGAAAAAGTATTATCGATATTTTTGAACATGGGTGGATAAGGGGGATGATTTAAAATGACCATTTTTACTATTTATTCATTGAAATGAACTACCCATCTGATGAATCAATGAAGACTTCTATTTTATCCATTGATTAACCCAAAAATAAAAGTAAAGGCTATAATTTGACTAAATTCTTGAAGTTGCATTAGGGTTTCTGACCTTAAATAAAGGGTCTTTATTCTCTAAGGTAAAATTTGTTGGGGTCAGAAGTAGAAACTTAACTTGCTAACAGGTGGGACTGGGAGGCCAGAAGTACCAGGGCACTAGGCAGCTATTCTCCACCTCCTCCAAACCTTAATCCATACCTTTTATAGAACAAGGGGCATCGTGGTGAGGTCAAAGGGTAGGCACCTAAAATGGCAACACCTGTACACCAGTGGTCTCTACTAGTCATCTAACGTTGAGCCTTCTGTGTGCAACTGTAGGGAAGATCAGAACAAGCCTTCCCACATTCTGGTTAAGACACACGTTAACTTCCAAGGAACCTGGAACACGTAGCCCCAAGTAAGGTCACTTCATGGGCATGAGCAAGATGGAGGGTCAAACATGGAGTCAGTGTTGTCTGCACTTCTACAACTTAGCTAACATTTACTCCCAAACCTGGCATCTATTGCCTATGCCTGAACTTTAATCTACAGCATTTATAACTCAAGTAGGAGTGCTTTTTTTATATATGCCTGACTGGGTCAGAAAATGACACAAAGACAGTCATGCCTTCTCTAATAGATCACCATTTTGATACTTAAATATTTTTCTCCTACAACACAAAAGTTAATACAATGCTCAAGTATTATAGAAAATAAGTCTGCAAAGGAAACTATTCCATCAGACGATTCTTAATTGTATTATGTTTGCTATTGATCCTGAAAACCCAATGAAGTAATATATTTTTTTATTGGGAAGGGGTAGGTAAACCTCCTGAAAAATCAAGCTGAGTGTAGCTAAGGGCTCTAGATTCTATCTCTGGTTCTCTGGCAGGTTATTTCCTTTCTTGGAACCCGAGATTACCTTTGTTCAGACTTTGTTAAGGCACACATGGTAATTTACAATATGCTCTACCAGAGAAATAGCTGAAACATACTCTCAGCTCCAAATGCTGGTCAAGCATACCATTCTCAGGTCTTTGTTGCATATAAAATTATATTACTAAAGGGAAAATTAGTGAGATTATCAACTCTGGTCTCTGGTAGCTCATGCTAGCTTTAATAACAGATACCCTTTGTTAAGAATCATGGTTATTAATTTCATTGGAATTATTTGTCTCTTGGAAGGGCTTGGATTTTGGAAGGGGGAAAATACATTACCTTGGAGCTGAAAAGAGCTTACTTTTCACTGTCTTTAGCTTGAGGGATATCAATAATTTTATTTCACAGGAAAGAAAATTAACAATGTAGCTTTGAAACTCATGCTGGTAGCATGCAATCATTCACTTAAAGTAACTGAGGTAGGGGAACCTCAGTGGCTCAGTCGGTTAAGCGTTGACTTTGGCTCGGGTCATGATCTCGTGGCTCATGAGTTTGAGCCCTGCAGAGCCTGCTGGGATTCTCTCACTCTCCCTGTCTCTCTGCTCTCTCGCTCTCTCTCTCTCTCTCTCTCTCTCAAAATAAATAAAATTTAAAAAATAAGGTAACTGAGGTAGCCCTATATTGGTAGCCATGGGTGTTTGGAACCCCTACAGCCTGGCATATGAGTGCTGAATACATATTTGTTGAATTCAGGCCATTGTTCCAGGTCGGTTCATGCCATGCACTCATCTAGCCAAGAAATAAGTATACCCTATGGCATTTTTCTTTAGCAAATGAAATAGGAGGCAAGCACCGAACATCAAATCTTACCCTGACAACCACACCTGTAACCATAAGTAGAAGTGGCCTGGACAGACTACTCCTGAGAATTGGGTCTTGCCACCTTCCTCCAGGAAATAAGGGATACATTAGCTCGAGGGTCTTGAATCTCACTGTGATGAGGCAACTCCATGAAGCCAAAGCTTAAAATAGAGTTGTATGTTATTTTTGACTTTAGAGATATTTCTTTATTTCCTTGAGAAAATATTTGACTGGCAAGATTGTTACAGGAAATTACTATTGTTCCTAAATTCAGAAGGAACTAGAACGAAAGCTTAGAATGAAAGCACATACATTAATTAGAGAGCTGATGACATCACAGTCTGGAAGGTCACAGAATATTTTCCTTTTCCAGGAATAATTGGGCCTTCTTTCAAGAGTTTTGACTGGTCATTACTGACAAAAATGGAAGAAAAATAGATCATTCTATTCTAGCAAGTCAATAAGCAAATACCTAGAATTAACTGATTCTCATTTGCCAAAGGCAAAATATTCCAACCCAATAAACTGTCCTACAAATGAGCAAGCTGATTTCCATGGCCTGTTCATTTATTAGGTTGTTTTTTTCTCTGTTTGTTTTTTAAATAATTAGCAAATTTTAAAAATTACATCCAGGTGTTTGAACATTCTGATGACAAATTGTCTTCATAATTATAAATACTTTGTTGTTCATTAGAGATTATATTTATACAATATATTATTGTGCCAATGTTTTGGAATGATCACATAACCCAACTCTCTCATCTGACAGAGAAATTGAGGCTGAGAACACTCACCCAAGTCAATGGCAAAGGCAGAAATAAGATTTGAACCTCCTCTCTCTCAATCCACTGCTCTTTGTATATTTCAACCTCAGACATCTTTTCATTAGTCATGAAAACCTATTCAGTCAATGAGTTTAGCCACCAAACTTTTGCCAGGGCTACTAGGAGTAGGAAAGTATATGTATTTGGATTTCATACTATTTCCATTTGCACCTCCAGATGAAAGAACTGCGGAATCAAGGATAGTCAACAAGTAGAAATTTCATGGGGGGAACTATGAGCCAGAAGAAAAGCATCAAAACCCCAGAATCCTTGTGAGAACCTGGGCAAGGATTTAACTCCTCTTACCTTCATCATCTTCGTCTCTAAAAACAAGAAATTTGAATTAAATAGTTTCAGATCCTATAAGCTCTAACATTCTATAGTTTTATGAAATGAGGCCAAGGATTTAAATTATCCATGTTCTGCCTCACTCAGACCACATAATAAAAAACAAATCCGGATTCTTATTTTTACATCACTACTTATTGGAGGCTCCGTTTCATGCTAGTACTTCATTCAGTAACAATATTCATAATAACAGCACTTATGACGATAGCTAATAATTATTGACTTATTTACATTTACTGTGACCCTATCATGTTGGTAATGCTAGTATCCCCATTTTGCAGGTGAGAAACCCGGGTCCCAAAGTAATTAAATAACCTGCCCAAATTGATATAGCTTTATGCTCTTAACCACCATGCACACTGCCTCCTTTGAAAAGCACTGGTCTCTCAGATAACTGATGTGCGTCGTTTACAGGCCACTTAACACACAAGCCCCTTTTCTGGGGGAATTTCCATCTTACCTACATTTTCTGACTAGAAGAGCAATCAAGAGAGTAAATAGAACTTCAGGTCTCTGGGTCTGATGAGGCTTGTAGAGTGATCTTCATTGTCTTTCTGCAAGATGGCTCTTGTCCTTTTGCATTTGATACCATTGATCAATTATTTCAATGGTTTAGTACTGAAAGTTGGTGCTTTGCAAGCTGCTGCATGCAATGAGAACCATTCTGCTGTGTTTTCCCCAGCATGTGTGGACAGCCTGCATTGCCAGAAATGGATGGATGCTGGTATAGGATTCAGCACCTTCTGAAACTACAGAAGTCACCCTCCCACATCTTCATTGTTCAGTGGCATCTTCTGGCTTCTGTCTCCAAGTTTTTGACTCAGAGTAACAATCTAGACAGCTTTTAAGGCAGAGAGAGAGAGAGAGTTTCAAAGCGTCATTTTCTGGTGGTGGGATTCAGTTATTAATCATTAAATACATATACCACAGTACCCATCTATTCTACTGCGGATTTCAACATGTGCTTAATCTGTTCACGGACATCCTGTGCTTAATATGTCATGTCTAATAAATAGAATGCTCTGACAGCAGCCTAGCATGTACATACATTTTTATTGTGTAAATATATGATTATGTAAAAACTTATATAATGTAATAAATATTATTTGTATACATGCTTTTATCTTTTAATTTTAAAAGGTTTTACTTAAATTCCAATTGGTTTGCATACAAAGCAATAGTAGTTTCAGGTGTACAATATAGTGATCCAACACTATATAACACCTGTTCCATATAACACCTGGTGCTCATCACAACATGTACACTCCTTAATCCCCACCACCTGTTTAACCCATTACTCCACTGACCTCCCCTCCAGTAACCATCAGGTTTTTCTCTATAGGTAAGAGTCTGTTTCTTGGTTTACCTCTCTCTCCTTTTTTCCCCTTTGCTCATTTGTTTTGTTTCTTAAACTTTACATATAAGTAAATCCTTTGTCTTTCTCTGACTTATTTCACTTAGCATAATACTCTCTAGCTCCACCTGTGTCATTGCAAATGGCAAGGTTTCATTCTTTTTCACGGCTGAGTAATATTCTTCTTTACCCATTCGTTGGTTGATGGACACTTGAGCTGTTTCCATAATTTGGCTATTGTAGATAATGCTGCTATGAACATCCCGGTGCATGTATCCCTTTGAATTATTATTTTTGTATTCTTTGAGCAAATACCTAGCAGTGCAATTGCTGGATTGTAGGAGAGTTCTCTTTTTAACTTTTTTGTATAAACTCCATACTGTTTTCCGGAGTGGCTGCACCCGTTTGCATTCCCACCAACAGTGCAAGAAGGTTCCCCTTCTTCTGCATCCTCACCGACATCAGTTGTGCTCCTGTGTTGTTGAGTTTAGCCATTCCAACAGCTGGGTGATTATATAATAGTAACTTATATAAGATAATAAATATATGTGATATATTTAATATATTATTTTGCACATTTCATACACATCCTTTTATTCTTTAGCTCTAGTGTCTGGCTTGCTAAACTAGTCACATACCCCACCAATACCAAAGTCAATTATAGGATGCGTAAGTCTACTTCTGCCTCTGCGGCAGTCAGATGGATGTAAACTCCACTAATCGTGTATGCAACATATCAATATATGCTGTAACATGTTACGAGGGAGCCTCAAGGAGAGACCAGGGAATGATTTACGTCCATACAGAAAGTACAATGAAATTATACTTTGAATGATATGCGATATTTTCTCATGTGGATAAATAAGAGGGAAGGCTATTGTAGAAATGGGAACAGCATAAACAGTGTGAATGTAAATGACATAGGCTGATGTGGTTAGTTAGAGACTTGGCTGGAAAGGTGGAAGGTCATATTGAAAAAGACTCTGAAGAAACTTGAATACAGCTGGGTGGATGTATTTATTCAGCCTGAAGTTTATCTTTGAAGACAGTTTTTATGAATATTTTAGAAATGCCACTGAATTCAGTGTTGGTTCATGGCCAGAATCATGAAGTCTAATTTCCTGGCTAGAAGGAACCTCAGAAATCATATCGGCCTTCCCCTTTGCCTATATTTTACAGTTGAAGTAATTAAAACCCAGAGACATTAAGTGACTTGCCCAAGATCAGCAGCAAATTAGTGACAGGACAAAGACCAGAGCCTAGTCCATCCTCTTAGTTCATAGCATTTTGTCCTGTTCTGTGCTGCCTTCGGGGATTTTATTCATCATCTGAGCATAACCCAATGTAACACAAATGGTGATTATTAAGTATTTATGAAGCTCCGAGTTTTCCATTGCTCACTATGAAGGTATAGTTTCTTCATTACAGCCAGATGATAGATCAGATCCTGGGCTGCTTCTATCTACATGAGAGAGCATTCTCTTCAGAAACACAAACAAACAGCATTCCGAACACACGGGCATGACATTCTTCCCCTGCCTCATTTCAAACCGCCAGAGATTATAGAGGCACAGCCTGAACAGAAGGTATCTTAATCTCTGGTGGTTCTGTAAATAATATGCTGTTCATGCCTGCATAGAAATGATCACAGCCTATTTTCTAGATGAGGGATCCTTCAGAAAAATGAAGCTGCTAGCACACACAGCACATCAGATAGGATTTCAGACCCCAGAGCACCAGATCTCTTTGTAACAAGTTTGAATATTTCACCCATTTGCACACTCTTAATTTATCCAGACTTGCGGCCTTAAATTTTATGTCACAGTCTAGTTAGTCTGTGCATATTTAGGTTCGATTGGTTATCGCCCATTCTTTTCCTCTGGCCACTCTTCCTTCACCTCAGCCAAAAGCAGCACTGTAACTAGATTCTCTGACTCCCAGTCTCATGCTTGTCCCTCCAAACTGCTTTCCAAGGGTAGAGAATACAGCGTTTTCACACTCTTCACCACCCCTGCCCACCATGCACATCATAACCTTGTAAGAATGGATGGGAATGACTACTTGCACTGCTTGGAAGTTCATTCCAAGCCCTTGTTTAGAATACCCACCATGCTCTACTGTCCACCTATCATTTTAAGAAGCTGATTATGGAGAAGTTTAACACACTTTCTACTCTGGAGGTTATATACAATCATTGCCATTGCTCAAGGAGATATCACCACAGAGAACAGTGTGTTCAAGAAGAAAGAGGACAGGGTCTGCTGCTCCCATCATTTGACAATGGAGCAAAGTTCATCCAAAATTCACTATAAGTTATAGGTCATTAGATTCATAATCCCAGAGACCAGACAATTGGGTAATTAGATGGAGTTAAGCAATATTGGTAGTAGCCAAGAAAGTGAAAAAAGACAACTCCCACACCATTCCTTCTCTAGGGGTGAGGTGTTTTGCCTGAATTGATCAGCATGGTACACTTCATTTAGTGTACATAAAGTTTACAATGATAGGGTTTTTGTTTTTAGAAAATCAATGGAATTCACACTTTCTGTTTAAACTCCTTCTGATGAATCATTTTAAGACAAAAAAACAGGTGGTGTTTGAGTAAAGAGTATGTGGAAAATAGAAGCAGGGAAGAGGGCAGAGAAATTCAAGAACTGGCTTCCCACCCAAGTCTTCATAGGCTCATGATTATCTCATAGTCTGACCAGGCTTATTTATTAGGTATAGAAACTCAATTTTATCAGTCTGTCAAAAGTCATCTAGCTCTGAAGAATCAAGCCATGCCCCCCAAATCCCAAGAGGCTGATTTGTAAACTAGATGCAGTATAGTCACATGCAATGGGGAGATACTGTAGACTATTGCCCAGGTCATTCCCTTCCTGGTATTAGGTTAACAAGAAAACCAAAGGAGTGATCAAAGATAAGCTGTAAGCACAAGATAAGGACCAATGGCGTTAGACAGAGAGTCTCATAGAACGTGCTATGCAGGCTGCAAGAGGGACAGAGAATTCTTTCAGATTCTACCCAAAAGCACCTTTTAGATTTCTGAAACAGTCATGCCCTTCAATTTGACGCTCACAAGAGGGTCTTGTTTCCACTTTCTCTAATGTTGTAGAAACTTTGGCAAACACTTCCAGTAGAAGATAGAGACATTATCTAGTCTCTATGGAGTCCTCATCTTCCGTTCGGATATTACTTTGGACATGTTATAACTTCTTAATTCATAGCCTATCTCATATTAGTTACATGCTAGTCTCCTTCAAGGAGTTCTGGTAGATGCCCCAGTTTAAGCACCAATCATGAATAAATTGCCTTAAGTTTTCTCTGGAAGGTTAGGTTAGGTTATTTCTGTAAGGGGCAAATCTCTTGTACTTTGTGTTAGTTCTGTTTATTCTGCTTCAGAGGGTACCATGATCTGACATTGCTCTGAGAGCTCTGGGGTCTGGTTTATCCTTGTCAGTAATCTACGTGTATGGACCCTGACATTTGAAACTGTATCCATTCATCACTCTCAATACAGAAAACATTCATGGGGTGACTATGACTCATCCACAAAACGCTGAAGGCATCAACTCTCAAAAGGTTTTTTAAAAATCAGACAATTACCTCTGAAAGAGGCCAAACAACCATTTTAACTATTTTTATTCTCCCCTTGACCTGACTGGTTACCCTGGTTCCAAGCAGGCACAAACTACACAGACAGTTTGGGATTCATTTTAAATTCTTTCCTAATCACATAGATTTTTGACACACTTTCGATTCCAGCATCAGAATACAGAGGGAAAAAAATCTGAATGAGTATAGACTGTTGTGCCAGAAATAAATCCCTAATATAGACAACTAAAATATGCTTCTATAGAACTTAGCTGTCAAAACAGAAATAGTACTGTTTCAATACTATCTTAGTATCTTGTCTGTGTTCTTCCTTTCTGCCCCCAAGTTATAGTTGTAAGTAAATACTATGGTGCCATCACAGTGCATTAAGAGATTGAGGAGAACTTGTCCATTGAGCATTATGATGTTATCTCTTTACGTATGTAATTCCAGTATGGCAAATTATACAATGTTCTTCTTAAAGTCAAGGATAACTAAATAGCTACATCACAATACTTGTGATCAGAATAGCTCACATTTACTCATGAAGTCTTATGAAGGAGATATGATTATCCCAATTCTACATACAATGATTGGCAAATTTAAATGACTTGTCCAAGGTTTTCTAGACAAAGGTTTTACAGGGTTGAGATTCAAATGCTGTGCCACCTGACATCAAAATCTTCCCCACTCATACTACCCGTCCACAATTTAAAAATTCTCTCTGAAAGAGGCCAGTCTTAATGTATCTCATATGAGTGCATGGATAATAAGAATGATTTTTCAGGTTTACCTTCATGGTCTTTCAGAGGATTAGACTCAGGACTCCAAAGACTTGGCATAGGACTTTGGGCAACACATCTCTTTCCTAGGCCTCAGTCATTCCATCTAGGAAAGAGAAAACTAGTGGCTCTTCATTTGGTTAGTTATTCACTCATTCCACAAATATGGTAAACACTAAAACGACAATGGGAAAAAACACAGACCGGGAGCTGTTAGTAAAAATAGGAACCACTATTCATAATATTGTTACTAAAATAAAAACAATATCAAGTCCCTATTGTTCATTATATGTACAGGATTGAATCCAAGATTTGCTGTTTTGGGGAAAAAAAAGATTGTTTTGCTTAAGTTTTCATAATCAGTGAAATAATTTTAATTCTTCTCATATAATTGTCAAATAAACAAAATTACAGGCCCAACTAACCAATGTAATGCAAGTTATTACTTAAAAGAGCAGAAGTCTAGATCCTCAAGGTTCCTGTGGTTGGTTTCTGGAAGACAGATTTGCTCCAAACTATCAGTGATATACATCGCAACTCTAGACTTAATACATTCATATTCTAAAAATTCATAGTACATTTTCATTCCATACAGGAACTCATTTCTTTCAGCGAAGGCTGAGATTGTTTGAATACCCCAAAGCAAGAACATAGTACAGGAAGACTAATAAGCTGTAATGGGAGACTGATAGCAGAAGGGATATTTATTAAGCAAAACAGAACAGGAGATTTGAAAGGAAGAAAAGTAATTTGAAAGGCAATTTTCAGTTTAAGACAATTCTAAAGTTTAATATTGTTGATGGGCTAGAGCATATTAAAAAAAAACGTTGAATGAGAGAGTAAAAAAGAAAATTAAGGCAACAAAAAAAAAGAGGGAAAGAAATTACATTTATTCTAAGACACTATTCCTTAAAATTTTATTCTTCCTAAGTACTTTTCCTTTAAAGCTCAGCGGCAGGAGGCATTTGCTGGGCAGGAGAAGGGAAGATACAATTCATTCCCCTGAGTCAAAACCTTTGCCAGTATCCCAGGCTTGAAAGTAAAAGGTACCTCTCACACATAAACACACAGTTGTCTTTTTCTCAGTTGTCTCTTTCTGCATTCTTCAATTTGTCACCAATTTTCAGAAGCCACTTGCAAGAGGCATCATCACAAAACCATTATCTAATGACCCCCAACTGTGCCCAGCTGAGAGGCCCAATTTATATGTAGGAAACTATTTGGACTTTCAAGGTGATTTTCTTCTCTTAAAACATGGGACATCAAGTCTTTCCTAGCATGAGATCAAAACAAAGAAATAAATAAATAAAATAGAGCCCCCCCACCCAAAAAAAAAATCAAGGGGAAACCACTGTCGTTAGGAAATGAAGTAAATTTGCCTGCCAGCCTGATCTCATAGCTCAGCTTGTATGCAGGGCCGATTTCTAATCAAAAGGATTATACCAGTTGTAGGATAATATCAGTTGTAAATGGAATATTTATGACCGCATGACATCACTCAGGGCAATCCATTTTAACTTTGCTTTTAATATTAAAGCAAAGGTTTCAGGGTTAGCTTTTTCAGATTTTTAAAAATAAACTATAAGGTGATCCTCACCAAAATTTGTTTATCATTCAGCTTCTTGGGGTTTTTAGAGAAGCATTACAAATTCTGTGGCTACAAGGTGAGTAAAACTCATCTGTCCTGGATCTTGAATGTTGAGCTCGAGAAATTGGGCTTCAAGCCACGATCAGTGGAAGCCCCAAAGGTTTTGGTGCAGAGTTGTGACCCGAACAGTCATGGAAGTTTCCGACAACAGTGAGTGGGATATATCAGGGAAACACAGAGAAAGCGAGGAAGTAGAAAAGTAAGTCAGGAGAGTAAACTGTGGGAAAAGGTGCAAGAAAAAAAAAAAAACATTTCATAGCTACAGAATCAGGGTCCATTGTTGCTATTTCTTGGCTGGTGCTGAAGCCTGGAACGCAAATCTTGTTGGAGGTGAGCACAGCTCTGAGCACTGGGGAGATGGCGCCCCTCTCTCGTTGGCTTCACACCTAACATCGGTGGGATGTTTCTCTCAGCTGACAGGAGCCCCTCTCTGCTGATGGTGAAAGAGTTGGTAGGGATGGGCAGAGTTGCAGAGAAGAGGGAAAACAGATGAGCTTTGCACACTTGGAACCAAAACAAAGCCAAGGAAGCACCATGGAGAAGTGGAGCTGAATGGGTAGTGGTTTCATACCCTCTCCAGCTGTGTGCACCTCAGTTCACACAGGTCCTTTTGCTTCGTGTGGCCTGAGACACCTCATCTACAAGACAGAAAGGCTGCCACAGATGATTGCCATGGTTCTTACCAGCTGGACAATTTATAACATCAGCAGCGTATTATTAATTTAAAGATGCATTTCATGGATCATACTCAATTCACTTCAATTCCAGGGTGGATCATTGCACAAAATGCCGAAGCTCCTAAGGGCTTGATTTCCTCGCTTTATTTTTCTGCCCTCCATTTCTTGTTTTTTTCCATTACTTTTCTGAAGCAGTATTTTTCCCCTCTTCCACTTTTTTCTTCATTTTCTAGTGACAGCAGGGAAGGTACTGTTTCAATAAGACAGGAAGCTGAGGTCATCCGCTTATCCACAGGACAAGGAGAACCCAGGGCCTAGGCAGCCAGCTCTTTTCCACACCATTCTGCTGCTAGACCTCAGTCCTTACCAGCAAGCAGAAAAAATCTTACTCAGCCTGTCTTCTGACTTATTTTTTTTTATCACTGCTTTCTCTGCCAGACTGCAGGCTCCCAGATGTTCTAGGCAACTCTATCTGTCTCATTGCCTGCAGGCCAAGCTAGGTGATTGTTGTCACCCCCTTCTTCTAGGAAAAGTACTACAGAGGGAGATGATTTGCACAAGTCTTAGCATAGTTTAACTTGATGATAACCATGTGAGTGCCATGCACGTATACATACCCAGTGCCAGTCTTCTATCCACAACTGCCTCTATTTAAACTTGTCTCCTCAAGGGGCGCCTGGGTGGCTCAGTCGGTTAAGTGTCTGACTTCAGCTCAGGTCATGATCTCACGATCCGTGAGTTCGAGCCCCGTGTCAGGCTCTGTGCTGACAGCTCAGAGCCTGGAGCCTGCTTCGGATTCTGTGTCTCCCTCTCTCTCTGACCCTCCCCCGTTCATGCTCTGTCTCTCCCTGTCTCAAAAAATAAATAAAAAAACATTTAAAAAATAAATAAATAGTCTCCTCAAATCTAGCGGGTCAGCAGAGCCATGGAGATCACACTTCCCAAGGAAAAGCTGGACCTTGAATTAGTCAGTCTTCTTCTAGTCCCCGGAATTACAGTCGCATTTGAGAACCAGCGCTTCCTTGCCTTGCTCATCTCAGTGGAGGCTGAGCTGAGGTAGGATCTCTACCTTGTTATCTTGCCTCACCCCCACCACCAGCCCAGAACTTCTGACCCACTGCTTGGGTGACTCACTTCCTGTACTAGCCCGGTTCTCTCCCTTTGGAGACAACTGAAGTTGCCCTTGAAATAAAGCAAAGAACACAGAATCTCTTTCTGCTGGTCCTCAGAGCTGAAGGAGGCTTGAGATTTCCTCGTAACAACACATGAATCGGATCATTGGGCTGCTCGAATCCTTTAAAAAATGAAACATTTGATTCCCAACAGAGTCAATACTCCTACAGGGTGGGCATTATCAGCCCCATTTTTTAGATGAAGAGACCAAGGCTCACAAAGACTTGTAATAGGCAGGGTGGGGACTCTTAACACAGATCCATCTGACTTCAGAGGCTATAGCCTATTACTTCTGTGAAACAGTAAACTACTAAGACTTACGAAAATAAAGCCAAACCCAGAGAAATAAAGACAAGTGAAACTTAGGTAGTGGAACTACTACCTCTAACTAGCAGCTTGACCCTGGGCACATCTTTCAGGTTTCACTTTCTTTGTCCATGAAATGAGAGTGCTGGATCCAATGATTTCTTCCAGCTCCTGCACCCGGAAGTGTGTTTTCTAGTTAGTCCCTGTGTCTCTTCCACAGGAGCCAGCAGCTAAAATCTTACCTCAGCACAATAGACTTCTAACAACAGGAAGTGCCACTTCTCTAGAGGCTCTGGAAATGACTCAGGAAATAATTCTGTTCTCCAGAGAGAACCTATAATTTCTGACTTCGATTGCCCAGTGGTCAGGGCTGGCTTAGGTAACATTCACAGCTGTTTATTCTGCCAGCAGGAGGTCTCCATGGCATTCTCTGCCGACATTGGAGGGAGAATCTGGGCTCAATACTTGTTATCCCTGGATTTAAAAAGGTAGTGATTCAAAAGTGCAACAGAGAGAAAAGATAAATATTACACACCCACTCATACTTCTTATGTGAAAACCCATTACAAGAACGTGTTAAAGGTAGATAGAATTATTTACCAGCAAGGATTTTTCATTTAATAAAAGGAACCATCAGGATTCCTAAATGGTGTCTATTTAGTCTTCTAGAGACTGAATTTGGTGGAGAAATAGATATTAAATCCAATGCTGACTGAATGCAGATCATAATCAAAGGGGGGACATGTTGTTTAATGAGAGAATATGATATGCTGTTTGCAAAAGTTTGCTTTACACACAACCCTTAGGAACCGATGTTTGTTGAACTGATATGAATGTATCTTTTGTGTGGCAGGATGCCCACTGGTATAAATCGACACAGGGGAGCTGGGTGTACATTGGTAAGGGAGGGGAAAGGGAAGTGGAGACCAGGTGTGAGTGAACACCATTTTTGCTTAGAAAAGCATCATGGTGGCAAATATTGTATTGACTTAAAAAAAAAACTGGAATGATGTTGTTAAAAGGGGTGATGACATTTGATGCAAGTATTTGCATTAAACAGCCAAAAAAGAAGCTTTGTCTAAGCCATCCAGAATAACAATAAGACTCCTTTGGTCAGCGTATTAACCATTAAAGAGAGTTTGACAAGTGAAAATAATATTTCTGTAGCACGGCCAGAAACAAGACAATGCCAGAATAAGCAATATTTCCCAGGAGGAATCAGGAAATCTTATTACTGCCTCTGTGGTTTACCATGTCCTGACCCACAAACAACAACACAATATCCACAACACCCAATAGATAGACTTTAAAAGTTTAAACCAGTTTTGCACATGGCATTTCTCATTTAATCCTCATCTCAACCCTGTGGGATAAGCAAAGCAGATATACTGTCTTCATTTCATAGACATAAAAACAAAAAAAAACAAAATAAAACTGAGGTCCAGAAGGGTAGAATTATTTGTCTGAAGACACACAATTTTTCTAGAATAGATTCATCTAAAACCCTGGACTTCTCACTCCTTGTCCAGTGATCCCTCCACAATACCCAATAAGATCTGAGGCTTAGGACACCCCCAACTCTATCAGTTTAATTGGAAAACAGCTTTTATATTTTATATGAAGATACACACACAGTAATTGCCCAGATTGGTGAGTTTGTGGATCAGTGAACAAATATTTGTTACAAGAAGCTTGCAAGCTGACATTTGCAAGGTCTAGACTGTGAAGGGACTGAAGGCCAAAAGATGTATTATCAGAAATAGTATTAGCACAAATTAAGGCTCACAGAATAAAGAGAAGAGTCAGAAGAAAGAAATGAGAGCATGTTCTTGCAGGTAAGGATGAGAGGAGGAAGAGTTATAATACCCAGGAAAGGGTACTAATGCTTCAGGGCTTGGATTTGAAGGCCCATGCAGGAAAGACAACAGATATAGGCCCACTAGAGGAGGAGAGTTGAAACTGAGACCCCCTACCTGGAGCTAGGACCCTCAAAGGACCTCATTGTCAGTGAAAGAGGGACTAGAAAAATACCCACTGCATCAGTGATCATCAAGGAAGTGTGTCCCTGCCCAATATTTGGAGTAGAGGATAAATGTCTTGCATGAGAAATCAAAACCTTAAGCCTTTCCATGTAAGGGCTTGGGATCCAGGTTCACACTACTCACATGATATAAGAGCCCCAAGACTGAGAATTTAACAAAAAAATCAGGCCTGGATACCCATGCTCAACTATGCTCAGGATTTCCTCTCATCCATGAAGCACCTGGCAGAAGAAAAACAAAAAAACAACTCTGGAAGGATACCTCCACAACCCAGGCTAGATGAGATACGCAAGAGAAAACAAATCCCATTAAGTTAGCTCATAAAAAAAAATAAATAAAAAAACAGATAAAGAAATACTCTCCCGTGAATCAGAATGAGTAAAAACAAAAAACTAGAGGTTAGCATTCCAATAACCTGATATAACAGAAAATCTGAAGGAAACTACGAAATAAATGAGTTTGAAATAATTAAAGAGATAAAAGAAAGCAGGGAGGGAGCCACGAAGAAAAAACAAGATGTCATGAGAAAAAAAAATAAACTGATTTGAAAAAGAACCAATTGAATAATTAGAAATAAAAAGTATGGTATTGAAATTTAAAGCTTAAGCAGATTACACATAATTAGAAAGAACTTGGTGAACTGATAAATTTAAGGCAACTGTACAGGATGAATTAGGGAAAGATTAAAAAGCTAAATATAGGGGCGCCTGGGTGGCGCAGTCGGTTAAGCGTCCGACTTCAGCCAGGTCACGATCTCGCGGTCCGTGAGTTCGAGCCCCGCGTCAGGCTCTGGGCTGATGGCTCGGAGCCTGGAGCCTGTTTCCGATTCTGTGTCTCCTTCTCTCTCTGCCCCTCCCCTGTTCATGCTCTGTCTCTCTCTGTCCCAAAAATAAAAAAATAAAAAAATAAAAAGCTAAATATATAAAAATACCATTAAGAGACAAGAAGAATGAAATGAGAAGGCCAAGCATTTATCAAATAGGCATTTCAGAAAAATAGATCATAGAAAATATAAAGGCAGCAGTGTTTGAAAACATAGTGTTTGAGAATTTTCCAGAATTTCATAAAACTATGAATTTTCAGGTGCAAAGATAACCACTAGTTCTTAGCAGAATAAATAAAAATAAATCTGTACCTAGATACATGTAACAAATTTCAAAATCCCAAAGACAAGAGGGAAAAAACTCTAAATATTCACAGTAAATATAAAAAGACTATCTAGGAAGGAACAACAGCAGAATCTCAGCACATTTTCCAAAAGCAACAATAGAGGTCAAAAGACAATAGAATAGTATGTTCAAAGTGCTCAGGGAAAACAACTGTCAATTAGTATTCCACACACACTAAGAGAACGGATGAAATAAAGACATTTTCCAACGAATGCTAGGATAATCACTCAAAGACCCTAATGACAGTACATTTAAAGAATATTCTTGTCGAAGAAGGAGACTGAACCCAAAGGAATAATGGGCAAAGAAAGAAATTAGGAAACTTGTGCATAAACCTGAAGAAGCGTCTACCTGTTGCAAATAAATAAATGAATGAGTGAATAATTAAGGATGATTACCAAGGCAGTGAAGACTTAAAAACAAGGTGGGAATAAAATTGTAGGCAACAATAACATTGAAGTAGAGGGGAAATCAATAAGAGTGAAAAGAGTTAAAGCACTTGTTTTATGCAGAAGGTCGACAAAGATATTGACCGGATTCAGATTTTTTTGTCAATATGTAAGGGTAACTTAGAAAAATAATATGTTCTATAACAATAAAATGAGCAGAGGGGAAAACTTATTCAGTCCTATAGAAAAATAAAGGGAAAGAGGTGAAGGATGAGGAAAAGAAGAGGCACAGTAAATACACAATACAATATAATGGATATAAATCTAAATATTCCAGCAATCCAATAAATATAAACAGATTAAATTGGTAACTTCAAGATTCTAAGAGTAGGTTTAAGGTTTAAGGTTCTAAGAGTAGATTTTTAATATTTTATTTATGGGATATACTTGGAAAACATAAAGACACAGAAAGTTTTAATATAAAGGGATAGAAAAATATAATCAATATTTTTCAAATACTGATTAAAAGAGGCTAGGGGCGCCTGGGTGGCGCAGTCGGTTAAGCGTCCGGCTTCAGCCAGGTCACGATCTCGCGGTCTGTGAGTTCGAGCCCCGCGTCAGGCTCTGGGCTGATGGCTCGGAGCCTGGAGCCTGTTTCCGATTCTGTGTCTCCCTCTCTCTCTGCCCCTACCCCGTTCATGCTCTGTCTCTCTCTGTCCCAGGAATGAATAAAAAAAAAACGTTGAAAAAGAAAAAAAAAAAAAAAAATTAAAAAAAAAAAAGAGGCTATCATAGGGCTCCTGGGTGGCTCAGTCGGTTAAGCATCTGACTTTGGCTCAGGTCATGATCTCATGGTTTGTGAGCATGAGCCCCACTTAAGGTAAACACGAGCCCCACTTCGGGTGAGCCCCACTTCTCTTTCTCTCTCTCTCTCTCCCTGCTTCTCATGAGATTCTCTCTCTCTCTCCCTCTCTCTCTCTCTGCCCCCACTCATTTGTGCCCTCTCTCTAAAAAAAACAAAGGTCTATTATAAATAATTACACACAATAATTACAGGATAAATTACAGACACAATAATTACAGGATAAAAACATGATTATTATAAATATAAATGGTAATAGCATAATAATAAAAGGAAAAACTTGCCAGGAACATATCATAATTCTGAACCTCTATAGCCATAACAACATAGCCTCAGAATAGGAAGTAAAAATTGCCAAATGGATAAAATTCCCGAATGTGAAAACTAAATTTTAAAACTTTTAGGTCAATATATAAGATAAAATCTTTATGACATCAGAATAAAAAGGCTTTTTTAAATCACAGACACACACATACAAAGAAAACAGTAAGTCATAATTTAAAATATTTATGACTACATTAAGGCGTCTACATGGCTCAGTCAGTTAAGCTTCCAACTTCCACTCAACTCATGATCTCATGGTTTGTGGGTTCGAGCCCCACATCAATCAATGCAGAGCCTTCTTGGGATTCTCTCTCTCTCTGCCCCTCCCCTACTTGTCCATGCTCTCTCTCTCTATCTCAAAATAAATAAAACCTTTAAAAAATAAAAAATATTTAATGACTACATTAAAATCAAAGAGTTCTGTATAAGACTATTTTTTTTAAAACAGAGCTAAGCCACAGACTGATTATAGCAATGCATTATGAGACACATATAAAATATTAGAATGCAGAGTAAATTTTAAAATAGATAACAAGACTAGCTCCCCTAGCTCATTTCTTCCTTATATATGTTAGAATTTTAAAAATGGGGGCAACTGGCTGGTACTGGTTTTTGCAGGTCAACACTGCAGTTAAATATGCGTGTGTGTGTGTGTGTGTGTGTGTGTGTGTGTGTTTTCTGCTATGCATTGCTCCTGACACATAGTGGTGGTGATTACATATGTGACTGAGGCAATTTCAATGTATAAGCTAAAATAAAATAAGTCAAGCAGATTACCTGAATATAAGTTTTATTGGAAATTAAAAACAACGTCCAACTATGCTCAGGATTGCCTTGAGAAAACTTGATATTTCTGAGAAAAATTATTGTTATTGAGAAGAGCTGCCAGTGCTGGCCACTTTCAGATCGTGCTATTGTTTTCCATGAACCAAAACCTTGGTGCATTATGTGCAGATTATGAGGGGCTCTGTAGAGAGGCAGTACTTGCTTTGTCCATCAAGGAAGAGGCTCATCTCCCAATTAAATGATTTCTTTTGGTTTTAGAACAGAGGTGTTGTTTTAACCAAAAAAAAAAAAAATGTTGGAAGGACCCAGGCTATGTTGAATAAAGGAAATCCAATCCCCATAGCTCCTTTTTTTTTTTTTTTTTTTTTTTTTGGTAAAATTTCTCACCTCAGTGAGTTGCATTATCCCAACTAAATTCTCTTTTATTTTTTTTAATAAGTTTATTTATTTATTTTGAGAGAGAGTGTGCATGGGGGACGGGCAGAGAGAGATGGAGAAGTGGAGAGAGAGAACCCTAAGCACATTCACCCTATGCAAGGCTCTGGGCTCAAACTCACGAACTATAAGATCATGACCTGAGCCAAAATCAAGAGTCAAATGCTTAGCCCACTGAACCACCCATGGTCCCCTAAATTATCTTTTAAAGCAAACTTTTACATTAGCTATCAGAAATGGTAGGAAACAGCCCGGGAGCTCTACATTTCTTATATAATTTTAGCATCTTTTATTATAGGTTCCGAAAACCAAGCTTCATCAGAAATAAAAATCCTGGGGCGCCTGGGTGGCTCAGTCGGTTGAGCGTCCGACTTCAGCTCAGGTCACGATCTCACGGTCTGTGAGTTCGAGCCCCGCATCGGGCTCTGGGCTGACAGCTCAGAGCCTGGAGCCTGCTTCAGATTCTGTGTCTCCCTCTCTCTCTGCCCCTCCCCCGTTCATGCTATGTCACTCTCTGTCTCAAAAATAAATAAATGTTAAAAAAAATTAAAAAAAAAAAAAAGAAATAAAAATCCCTTTTTAATTTTTAGGATTCTGCCAGCAAAATAAGTGCATTAGATGTAAGACTCTTTGATGTCATAATAAAAATAAACTTAAAAGAAAAAAAGAAACCACAAACATAGAGAAGATATATTCGATGCCTAAAACTAAGAAAAAATTAGTAGAAATCATATGTATTTTAAAATTCCTACACATAGATAAGAAACAACATAGTAGAAAATGGACAATGATATGAACAAGCAGTTCGCAGAAAAGGAAACTCATATAGTCAAAAACACATGAAAAGACTTACTTAACTAAATGGATAGTTAGAGAAATACAAATTTGACCCATTGAAGCCATTTCAAATCTATCACATAAGCAACAATTTTAAAGTCCAATAACACTAGGTGTTGGTGAGGATGTGCAGAAACAAGAAGTCATACATGCAGCTGGTGGAAATACAATCTCTGCTACCACTTTAGAGAGCAATTTGGCAATATCTAGTCAAGTTAAAGGTCCCCCCACCTTATACCCCAGCAACTCCATCCACATATGTGTAAGGAGACGTACACCGTGAAGATATTCATGGCAGCATTGTTCATATTAGTGCTAAAAAGAGAAGCAACCAAACTGCCAGCATCGAGAGAATGAATACGCAAACTAGTATATTCATACAGTGAGATATTGTACCTAAGTTAAAATAGATTATCTAGACCAAGGGACAGATAAATCTCAAAAATAAAAATTTGACACTACTTTAAATAAATAGTTGACACTATTTTTAAATATTTTGGACAATTACAAACCAATAATCTGTGTGGGTATAACCTAAGTGATTTTTTAAAGTTTTAAACATCCACAGGAATGATGCATGTGGACTCTAGGATAGTGGGTCCCTCTGTGGAAAAAGAGGGAAGAGTGGTAATAGGGGGCCTTAGCTATTAACAGCTACCTTTTATTTCTTTTCAGAAAGAGAGATCTAAAGCAAAAATGTTAAATAGGAGTGCCTGTGATAACGCTGTCTATGCTTTTATATATGGGTGAAATATTTCAAAACTATAGTAATCTTTTCATTTACTTATTTTCAAAATTTTGTTTCTCAAGGAGAGGCACCATGTCTGGCCACCACATCAGAGCAAGATGGTGTCAGTGAGGTTGAGGGGATCATAGAAAAGTCTTCCTAACAATTCATATGAGATTGGAGTTTGGGAAGGCACAGTCTCACGGTCACGGTCATGGAGAGAGATGGGGATGGGAAGGCCCTCCGCACCGGAGGCAGGGTCCTTGCACACCTTGGCCGGCCCAGTCCTAATTGTGCTTGTTTGTTGGAGACTTAAGATCCTGTCAGCCACAGATGCTTCCTAATGGGAGGAAATTCTTCCTCCCAGTTACTACTAATCCCAATGAATGACTCAGCCAGGCCAACAGCGTGGCAAAGACTGACAGGTCTTTCTTGCCTCTGAAATGACAGTGGACCGAAAGGGTGTGGTTCCGTCTGGTTGTTAATTACACATTGTGTGAGACAGGAATCCCACTTAATAATAAAACCAACCACAGTGTGGCCTCCGAAATTCAAGAGAGAGCCAAAGAGGGAGAAGAAGAGAGATGTATGGTGTCCTTTTAATCCATTTGTTTGTTTTTTAACTCAGGTATTAGAATTTGTAATTTTTCAAAATCAATGGCATTTACTTAGAACATGGGTTAATCAATGTTAATCAATGGTTTAATCCCTTTTTTGAATAATGCAAACTAGTGTGTGTTCAGGGATTAAAAAAAAAAAAAGATTTGCCAGAGAAAATGAAAGGAACAAAAAATTACTCTGGGAATACTGCATGTCTTACATAAAAATAATTTTAAAACTTGTAATAGTAGACATGTTAAAGTGACAGATTACAGGTCTTTTTCCTACTTTGTAAATTTTCTATAATGATAGCTAATTATTACTTTTATAGTAACAAATTTTTTAAGACAAAGGGGTAGCTTTGCATTTCTGAAACCAATTAGTTCTACTGATTAAAAGAAATAGATCTTTTCTGCTATCCAGGAGATAATTTTACAATTGGTTAAGGAATGGGTTTTAGTAACAATCCACCTTTCCAAAATCGCGTCCTCTATTCTCTGCCTGAACAAATTTAAAATTTGAAACAAACCTTTGAAACTAATAATGTGCCATTTAAATGGGTCCTTTATCAGCATTAATACTGGCAATTGGTAAGAGATATTAATTCGTAATTTTTTGAGGTGCAAGTTTAGAAAGCCCTGTCTCGTGTCATTCGTGAGTTTTGTGAACCGGACTTTCATGCAGTTGAATTCCTGTATAAACCATCCAAGACAGTCTCTTGGCCTGGCAGCTACTAACAAGAAAATCAACAGTTCACATCCTTCAGCTCAGCAGGGCCACACACAGGGGAAACTATTTATAACAAGAAGGAACTGCCACCCCTTCTGTTTAAGGTGTAAGGAGAAGCTTAAACCAGCCATTCTTATACTATAACCTTATACTTATAGCCAACGAAAAAGCCCAGTCATTGAAATCCAACTTTGTAATTCTCCATTCAGAATGACACTGTAGGAAAAACATCATGTTTAACTCTGTCATTTGACATTTTTCATACGAAGTGGGTGTGTTTCCTATTTGATTTTCAGCCACACAGTCTTATTACTGAGCTACTCACATCTACCATGGTGATCTGAAAATAAAAACTGGCTGTTTGCCCAGATGCCTTCAAGTACAAAACACAGCAAGTTACAAGTAGACTGGGGATTTGGAGCTTGAGAGTTGTAAATTTGAAAGGGAATTTAAGTAGTTAATCCCTCCCACTACCCTTTTTTCTAAATTCAGAATACCAAGGCTCAGAGAACTCCTGCCTGAATTAGGTTGTTGTAGTTTCCCATTGCCACTAATCATAGGACAGAGGGTACTGAAGTGCCCTGGGGGAGCTCCTGTATTCCAGATACATCCTTCTTACCTCCAGTGTGTGGCACAGCCCAATTGCTCCTTGACAGTCAGGACAAATCAGCCCAGCCAAGACACTAACCCCCTTCTTTCCTGTTTGCTTTAGAGGCATGAGTCTTGCCCAAGATTACAAAATTATTCAATGGGAAAGAGAGGATTCAAATTCAACGCTCTTGCCTCCCAGTAGTTGGTAATAAACATTTACTGGTGCTTACAATCAGCTCTACATTTTCTAAGCAAGTCCCGTGGAGCATCTTTTTTAATCCTTACAATAATACTTTTAGGGAAGATGCTATTCTTACCCCCATCTTTTTTTTTTTTTTTTTTTTTAATTTTTTTTTTCAACGTTTTTTATTTATTTTTGGGACAGAGAGAGACAGAGCATGAACGGGGGAGGGGCAGAGAGAGAGGGAGACACAGAATCGGAAACAGGCTCCAGGCTCCGAGCCATCAGCCCAGAGCCCGACGCGGGGCTCGAACTCACGGACCGCGAGATCGTGACCTGGCTGAAGTCGGACGCTTAACCGACTGCGCCACCCAGGCGCCCCTATTCTTACCCCCATCTTACAAAAGGAAGAAATCAAACTGAGATGTGGAGAGTTAAAGTTACAAGGTCACACAGCTGGTCAGTGACAGAGTTGGGATTTGAATGGAGGTAGTTGGATGCCAGATCTGTGCTCTTACACATTAGTTCATAGACCCTCTTTCTGGCCACGTCTGCTAATCCAATGACATTTCCACTACGCAGGCCAGAAGCAACTGAGTATGAGAAGCCCGAGGACAGGGGCCTCGTCCCCTTCATCTCCTGCCCCATCACCCAGCATTGCACCTGACACAGAATCAGTGCTTGTTAAGAGTTTGATAAATGGGATTGAACTCCAGGTAACAAACAAAATTAGGCAACTCCAGACACCTGTTCTTAAAATCAATATGAAATTACATAACTCAGTTACAAATGAAGGCTGATTGCAAACTTCCTGCCCTAAAGCCTGGATATTTTAAATAATAAAAAGGTTGGTTTGTGGGTTTGTTTGGATTTGTTTCTCTAACACTTTTAAGCACTTCGCAAACCTTGTTTCATATTAATTGTTCTCCCATCCAAGTACTAACCAGGCCCGACCCTGCTTAGCTTCCGAGATCAGATGAGATCGGGCGCGTTCAGGGTGGTATGGCCGTAGACTCATATTAATTGTTCACAACAACTCTGCAAGACAGGTGCTGCTTTCCCCTTCAATTTACACATGAGGAAACTCAAGTTTGGGGGGCTGGTGTAAATTGCCCAAGACCACACAGCCAGTTAAGTGGCAAAGACAGGCTTTTAACACAGGACTGTCTTATTCCAATGTGTGTACTTTACTCCTATGAATATAAGATCTGTGTAAGTCCAACCATTTTGAGTTTTTTTTCCAAAAATCTCTTTATCAGTCTGTGAATATAAAGGTTCACACTGGGCACTCCCACCCCCACTCCAGCTGCTCAGAGTGGTCCTTGGGGCCCAGCTGGAAGGAGGAAGCAACAAGGACAGTGCCAAGCTCCCTCTACAGAGCATGGTTCTGTCCTTTCCTCTGATACACAAACAGTATGGATGTAGGCAATGCCCAGGCAGCAAGCACTTGCATTACTTATAACTGGCCCCAGCCCTCCTTAGCCACACTTTCTTCCTTTACTGGGCCCAGCTCAGCCTGTCTCTGTTGATAGGGTGCCTGCACCTCCCCACCCTGCTCCCTTGTGGTCTCGGGCAGTTCTACTGCCCATGATTGTGTGGCCTCTGCAAAAGTGGGCTCCACGTTCCAGAAGATAAGCTTACCAGTGAACCCCCATAATACGTCCCATTAGAAAGTCCAGGGTGGCCTATACTTAGTAAGGAGAAACACCAATTCATCCCCAAAAAACACTTAACAGAATTGTGCTCCATAATCTACCTGGAGGTCACTGGAAAGAATAGGCAGTATGAACTCACAGGAAGCCTGACCCACCTCTCCAAGTGATCAGGCCTGAGACACAGGGGAAAAGACAGGATTCCATGAGGGACCAGAAAGGCCTCATGAACACTATGTTTTTAAATGAGACTCTCATTTACCCATTTATTCCTCTGGTCTCTTGTTTTTCCTCTTAGTGCCTTAATGGCTTTAATTTTACTTTTGTTACAAAGGTTGGGATGGGAAGGGGAGAGAGCCTGGTAGGCTATATTTCAGCAAGGATAATATAGATCTTGAAATTATTTACCTGAAATATCAATGATTTGGCTTCCTTTGGTGTGTCTGTGTCTGTCTATGGGGGGCAAAATCAATACCCAGTTCCTCTGCATTTCCTGGGGAGTGCCCAAATAGGCCGTGTGTCCAGATTCTTCTATTAAAAACACACAGGTACAAAACAGGCTTAGATGGTGACTCACCATTTACTGTGCTGTTATTGAAAAAGAGGATTAATGCCTTCCTTGAAGAATAACTCTGGTAGATCAAACTTTTGTGTCACCATCCAGAGCACATGATGCCCACGTGATTTATTGAAATGTATATTACAGTAATAGCTATGATAATTAAAACCCACTATTACCGGGTTCCTGGTGGCTCAGTCAGTTAAGCGTCCAGCTCTTGATTTTGGCTTAGGTCACGTTCTCACAGTTCATAGGATCAAGCGCCACTTTGGGCTCTGTGCTGACAGCACAGAGCCTGCTTAGGATTCTCTCTCTCCCTCTCTCTCTGCCCCTCCCCTGCTTGCTCCCTCTCTATCTCTCAAAAAAAAATAAGTACTAAAAATAAAACAAAGCAAAAAAACCCACTAATGTATGTAGGAGTCCTACATACATTATCTCATTTAGTTTTCCTATGAACCCTGCAAAACAGGCATGATAAATAGCATTTACAGAAGAAGACCTGTAATCCAAAGAGGCTAAACTACTTTGCCCAAGGTCACAAAGGAGAAATTGAAGCCAGGGCTGAAGGAACACAAACACCATATACTTCCCAACTTGCCATATTGCCTCCCAACAGCTAGACCCAGTCTTTATACAGGCTATAGGCCATCCCGAGCCCCATGGGAAATTAATGAGCCATACAAGAAATGAGCTGTGATAACAATTATTTGTGAATATGATATCTTAGATATATGTTATTAGCTCAAATCTGAAGGTCAGAATTGCTCAAAAATGACAGACTGTCATTGGTAAAAGGTAACATAATGCAATGCCTTCATTTTAGAAACAAAGGAAACCACTGAAGGAAACTGAGACCCAGGGAGGTGTTGTTACTTCAACCAACATTTGTAGTGAACCTTCTCTGGTCGGAACTTTGTGCCAGTTTACACAGGATAGACACACATTTAGTAGGACAGATAAAAAAAATATGCCAATTATTAAAATAATAGAAGAAATATAAGGAGTCAACTTTTAGGAATATCTTCTAAACAAACATCAACAATGTAATCAAAGACGTATATGCAACCAAATCCACTGTAGCACTATTTATAATGATGATAAAATTTTATAGATATCTAAATGTCTAAAAATACCAACAATAGATGGATGATTAAATCATAGCACAGCTATATAATGGGTCATTGAACAATGGTTCAAATAATATTTTATAAGAATGTTTGAACAATCTGAGCAAATGTCCATGACATAATAAGTGAAAATACAGGAATATGATATCGTATGTACAGTTTAAGCATAATTTTGGACCATTTTGCACCAAAATTTAGCAGTGGCTAACTCTAGGCAGTGGAATATGGGTGATTATTTGCTTCCTTACACTCTGCATTTTCCAAATTGTCTGCAATGAGTATTATGAAAGTATAACTTTCACTATTAGCTAAACAAGCAATATAGATTTCAAAGGGCTTGGCAACCTCTTCAGACATTACTTTCCAACTGGAGCCATCTGAGAGTAATAGAATGTAAGACTGGAAAGGCAGACGAGGGCAAATAACCTACTAAGGGCAGGCAGCTCATTCTTTTTGTGTTAGAGAACTGTTGAAGGTTTCTGAGAAGACAGGTGATAACCAGGGCTGGCCTTTGGGAGCAGTGGCTGTGCTGGGGCAGAGGATGGGGAGGGCGAACTGAAAACAGAGGCCCATCAGGCTATCATACGTGGTCAGAGTAGCGTGGCTCACAAAGGCTGACATGAGTGAGGACTGTGGGAAGAAACGGGGGGGGGGGGGGGGGGGGGGGGGGGGGCTGTGCCAGAGACAATCCACAGGCCTAGTAGAACTGAAGGAAGCAAGGAGAAGGAAATGCTGAATATAAGTTAAGGTGCATTTTCAACATGGCGCCTTGGACTTCATACTGAGTGAATGAAACATAGACACAGAGGAGAATATGTTGAGTTACAGAACCCTTGCAAAAATCATTTCTCCTTAGTTAAAAATCCAGGAGCTGCCATCTGACTCATGGTTAATTTTGTTCTGGTCATTCTGAATTGCATTACTGACATCAAGCCTGTGCAATGCAAGATGTAATCAAATCAATATTCTAATCAATCCTAGCCATGCCCGGCACAGTCCCAGACTGAGAATAGCTGACAAACCCATCAACATTTTTTTGTTTACACTTTTCTTGATTGTAGCTTTTTTTCTTTTTTAGCTTTGAAATTTGCAGTTTTCCCCAATGACTGACTGTAAGAATCACACCGCGGAGAAGTTAAAAATGCTAGAGGGAGAAAACAGAATTGTGTACACCAGAATATGCACAGTGCCATCTGTAGGCAATGGCATTCGTGATGATAGATGTTGCTTCTTTTTATTTAGCCATATTTTTAAAGATTTTTCCAATTAATGCGTATTAACTGTGGAAAGAAAAAAAAGAATGATTCGAAAATGCCAAATCATGCAAAAAAAAAAAAATTGTTAACAGTGGCTTAGGCATCAGAGCTGGAGCGGGAAGATCGGTGTCCAAGGTTGATCCCAGTGCCAATGTTTGCAAACGGGTCACTTAAACACAGCAGCTGCCACTTCAGACAAACTTATCCTTCCAACTGTTTCTTTGTGGGGACCCCTGCACTATGGCTCCTCTTAGATCCCCAGGGCCTCCTCATCTGTCCATAGCCTCTGGTCATCTTCCATCAGACATTTCCACTGTCCTTGAATATTTTACATGGGGCACTTGGGTTTTAAACTCCTTCTTTAGTGTATAAAACAAAAAGGCTTTGCCCTGTTAGAGAATTTCTAGTATTTAAAAGACTTTCTGTTGTTGCTGCTGATGATGATAAGGAGGAGGGAGAAAAGGAAATGTTGATGTTTTGAACAAAGTTCTTCCCTACACCATGAGATTACACATACAGACCCCTACCTATGTTCTCAAATAAAGGCATGTACATTATATAAATAAATGGTCATAAATCTTTATGAGCTTCAAGGCTAATCGATGTCTCAGGAGAACTGGAGCAGTAAGAACTTATGGTAGTACTGAGGATTCATTCTTTCAATCAAACTTCACTGACCCCAACAGTATGTCAGGCAACGCGCTTGGCATTGAGGTGGAGACAGAGATGCCAAGATGAACAAGGTAGGACACTTACAGCCAGCAGCAGAAAGAGAACCCAGCTCTTGCATTTCAGAGTGATAAATGCCAGAATGGAAGTTTCCCAAAGGCACTTTGGGAGCTCAAGGCAGGGAAGCACCAGCTGGAGTAAAGACCCACAGGCTTCCAGAGGAGCTGAGGAAGCTGGTCCCAAAGGATTAATGTGATTTCCAAAGAGCTGTTGGTTTGCTCAATGGAGGGGCAATGTGTAGTGGCCAGGTCAGATCCATAGGCCAGGTGGCATGCAGGATGAGGTTATGAAGGGTAATGGAGCTGACAGGCCCTGTTGAAAAGCTTGAACTTTGTCTCACAGGGCATAAGAGTCATTGAAAGTTTTTAAGCAAGGAATAACCTGGGAAGATTGTATTTTAGGCATGTGGGAGATGGGCTGAAGAGGCAGAGGAGGAGATAGGCTGAAGGGTGCAGAAGATAACGTTAAAGAAATGGCTCTCAAAGGTGACGTTACCTTCTGAGGGTTGTTCTAGATATTTACAAGACATTTTAATTGTCAAAAAGGTTGGTGGCACACTGACATTTTGTTGATAGAGGCTAGTAATGTTAGATGTACTGCAATGGGCAGCATAGTCCCACACGAGGAAGAATTGCTTTGCCTCCCACATGACTTTGAAATATTCCACAAGAAAATCATACAGGTAAAAACCTGTTAATAATTGTCTGAATCCAGGTGCACCTGGATGGCTCAGTCAGTTGAGCATCTGACTCTTGATTTCAGCTCAGGTCATGATCCCAGTGTAGTGGATCAAGCCCCACATCAGGCTCCACACTGAGAGTGTGGAGATTAAGATTCTCTCTGCTTAAGATTCTCTCTCTCTCCCTCTGCCCCTCTCCCCTCCTCGTTCACTCTCCCTCTCTCCCTAAAATAATTTTTTTTAATTGTCTGAATCCAGAACATAATTCCATTTTACATGTAAATGTTGTGTGCAAATTTTATATATGCTGTAGACACATAGATCAATGGAATAGAATTGAGAGTTCAGAAATAATAAATCTTTACATTTATGGGCAATTGGTTTTGTTAAGGGCACCAAGGCAATTTAATGGGGTACAAATAGTCTTTTCAACAAATGGTGCTGGAGCAATTAGATACCCATATGCAAAAGAATGAAATTGGACTCATCTCAGAAGATATACAATAATTAATACAGGATGGATCAAAGACCTAACTGTAGGAGTTAACTGTAAGAGTTAAAACTATAAAACTCCTAGAAGAAAACATAAACATAAATCTTTATGATCTTGGATTAAACAGTAGTTTCTTGGGGCGCCTGGGTGGCTCAGTTGGTTGAGCGTCCGACTTCAGCTCAGGTCACGACCTCGCGGTCCATGAGTTCAAGCCCCGCGTCGGGCTCTGGGCTGATGGCTCAGAGCCTGGAGCCTGCTTCCGATTCTGTGTCTCCCTCTCTCTCTGCCCCTCCCCCGTTCATGCTCTGTCTCTCTCTGTCTCAAAAATTAAACGTAAAAAAAATTAAAAAAAAAAAAAACAGTAGTTTCTTAGATATGACACCAAAAGCATAAGCAATAAAAGAAAAAATAGGTAAATTAGACTATATCAAAACCAAAAACCTTTTGAAATGCCAATGATATCATCAACAAAGCAAAAAGACAGCCCACAGAATAAGAGAAAATATTTGCAAATCCGATACCTGATAGGGGTCTGATATCCAGAATATATAAAGAACCCTTATGATTCAATAGTAAAAAGACAAATAACCCAATTTTTAAAATGAGCAAAGGATTTGAATAGACATTTCTCTAAAGGAGATAGACATATGGCCAACAAGCATGTGAGAAGATTCTAAGTAATTATTAAGGAAATGAAAACCTAAACCACAATGACATCACTTCACGCTCACTAGGATGGTTATAGTAAAAAAAAGAAAAAAGATGGACATTAACAAGTGTTGATGAAGATGGAGAGAAATTGAAACCTTCAAATATTGCTGAAGAGAACAGAAAATGTTGTTGCTGCCTTGGAACATTATCTGGAAGTTCCTCAAAATGTTAAACATAGAGTTGCCAAATGACCTAGAAATCCCACTCCTAGTATATACCCAACACTTGAAAACATACGTCCATACAAAAATCTGTGCACAAATGCTCATAGCTGCATTATTCATAATAGCCAAAAAATGTAGATGACCCAAATGGCATCAACTAATCAATGGATACACAAAATATAGTATATCAATGCCCTGGAATTTTATCCAGCCATAAAAAGAAATGAAGTTCTGATACATGATACAATGTGGATGAGCTTTGCAAACCTTATAAGTGAAAGAAGCCAGACACAAAAAGCCACATATTATAATATTGCATTTGCATGAAATGTTCAAAATAGGTAAATCCATTGAAACAGAAAGTAGATTTGTGTTTTCCAGGAGTTGGAGGAAGGGGAAATAGAGAGCAACTGCTAATGTACATGGGTTTCCTTTGGTGTGGGTGATAAAAATGTTCTGAAATTAGGTCATTGTGATGGTTGTATAATGCTAAAAAAAATGCTGAATTATTCCCTTTAAAAGGGATGGATTTTATGGTATGTGAATTATACCCCAATTTAAAAAATGTATATGTGCTGAATTTCTCAGAACGGCAACTCACGTACAAATCAAGGAAAGATGGGATTCGGTTTCGTTTGGAATTTTGCAAGAGCTGTTCACCATTTCACAAAATCACTTCGCGCATAAGTGCTCATCACCAGCATTTGAATCACCAGCACTGCACAACTTTATCATGTGTGGCTGTTGAGCTCACAGTGACTCTAATGCATGGATGCAAGTTTGAGTCCTTCATTATATTGTGCTGGGGCATTTACAGTGCAAAGAGCACCTTTATTATGAATTAATTGCCTTTTAGTTCTTCATATTATGAATGCCCTGTATTGATTTTTCTTATGTAATATCTGTGGGTTGACTATATTATCTATGAATCTCTTGTCAAGATACACAAATGTGTAATGCTCCATCACATTCGTAATGCAATGTGGGCTATAATAAATGGTGGCAGTGAGGCTGAAAGAATTGAGGTCCGTTGACCTATTTTCAGATCAACCCCTCATTAAATATGTTAGTCACAAATATGTACTTGTAGCCCCAGGTCTTCCTCTTTTCGTCTCTGCACATAAAATCGTGACAGGTAAAACCACAGCAAACCCATCTTTGGCATTTCCCTAGACCGTAGCATTCACCCATTTGGCCTCTGCCCCCGCAATTATAAAGGTTTCCTTGTAAAGAGCTTAAATTCCCTTACTGTCTTCACTCTCATTCAGACTCCCCGTGCCTTCGTGGGTTTGAGGGAGAAGCTGACTTTTGCTGATTGTTCTACATGTGTTTTATTCACCTGCTCATGTTTTAAAAAGTATAACGTGGAAGTAACCGGGGTAACCATTGTCTGTTCTCAAAAGATGCGATCCTCGTGTCACTGTTCAAACTAACTGCCTCTCCCTAGGGTGTCAGGTGGGGATCACTCTTAGCATTTTTAATTTCTGAAATTATAAAAAGTGTCACACTGGTGACACTTAAACAAATGTCCTCCACGTGGGCTGAGTGTAAAAGCTGTAAAGGAACAGCCTGGATAGGCAAAGATGGGCTGGCCTGGTGTTCAGAATGCCATTGGCCAGGTCTAACTCAAGCTGTGTCAACATTGAATGAATCACTCTCTCCCTCCAAACTTTTGTCTTTTCATTTGTGAGATGGAGACATGCCTACACTTCCTGCCTCACAGACTTATGACAATTGAATGTGAAAATATTTACAAAGTCTCTTATAAAGTATGTCTACTCATTTATTCATTCCTGTGTCCTGGGTGCCACATACTTGCCAGCAGACCCTGAGCACCCAAGACAGACATAGCTCTGCCTTCATGGACCTCGGAGACTAAAAGGGACACAGACTCTAATAAATAATGACACAATCCGTGTATTATATGGAGTGCTCCAACGGAGAAGTGCAGAGTGCTATAAAAGTTTATAGTGGGGAGGGGCGCCTGGGTGGCTCGGTTGGTTAAGCATCTGACTTTGGCTCAGGTCATGATCTCACAGTCCGTGAGTTCGAGCCCCGCGTCGGGCTCTGTGCTGACAGCTCAGAGCCTGGAGCCTGTTTCAGATTCTGTGTCTCCCTCTCTTTCTGCCCCCCCCTCCCCGTTCATGCTCTGTCTCTCTCTGTCTCAAAAATAAATAAACGTTAAAAAAAATTTGTAAAGTTTATGCTGGGGAGATGGATAGATCAGAAGTGACATGCAGGGTAAGGCCTGGGGATCAGAAGAACAACCTAACCAGCAGTTAAATGATTCTGTTTAAAACACTGATTCTTGGACCCTACTCCCAGAGATGTGGATTCAGCAGCTCCATGGAAAAGGCTGAGGATCTCTGTTTCTGCTTTTGTTTTTTTTTTAAGTTTCCTACATGATTCTCTTTACAGCCAGGTAGGGGAACAACTGAGCTAGGCAAAGAAGGGGAAGAGCAAAATAGGCAAAGGGAACAGCTATTGCAAAGGCCCAGAGGTAGGATTGAGCCTTGCTGCTAGATGTAGACAACTATACAGGTGCAGGCATCTTCTGGAAGCTTCTTAGAAGTGCAGAATCTCAGGCCCCATCTCAGACTTACAGAGGCAGAAGCTGTATTTTAACAAGATGGCCAGGTGATATTTACATACATTAAAGTACCCAGAAATACTAGGTAAAGGAAGGGCAGAACTCTGGCTTATGCATTGGTATTCTAATGCACCCAGCACATATTAGGCACTCTGTAAATGTGGCTCAAATCAAGTTTTACAGACGCAAATTTTTATTTCATGGGATCTACCCATTTCAGAGACTGTGAAGACTGATGGGAAATGGACACAGGCATGCTATCCTGAGGAGCACGTAAAATGGCACAATCTTTTGAGAGGACAATTTGGCAAAGGCACCAGAACATAAAAGATGCATACCTATTAACTTGGTAACTTCAGTCCTAGGAACTTAGAGTAAGGGTTTATATGAAAATGTCTGCAAAATGTATGTCCACTGAGGCATTGTTTATAAGAGCAACATAATGAGAAGAGCTTCAATTTCCATTTTAAAAGTATCTCAATTGCAAAAGTGTGTGTGTGTGTGTGTGTATTGAAAAGAAAAATACTTACATCTAGAAAACTTTCTAGAAAGTTATATACCAAAATAGAGTTCTTATCTCTAGTAGGAGGTAATGAGCGGTTTTGACTTTCTTTTTTAGACCCCTCCAAATTGTCTGAAATTATTTACAATAGGTATAGATTGTTTTGTTTATAAAGGATGGAAAATATTTTCATGTGCATAAAAGGAAACAAAATCCCCAACTTCAAAAAGTGTAAGCTACTCTATTTGGCTCCTTGAGTCACTACTGGAGATAGCTAGGAGGAGGAGGAGAGGGGAGCGGAGGAGGGGAGGGGGGTCCTGACAACCTGAGGCTGCTGGTTACTCTATCTGGTGGTCTCAGCTCAGGCTGCACACTGGGGATCACCTGGGGAGTTTTCCAACATCACCAACGCCAGGTGCTCTCCTCAGACCAACTCAACATAAATCTCTTGGAAGTGAGACTGGACACTGTTATTTTTAGAAGCTCCCCAAGTGACTCAAATGGTTCTAAATGATTCTAAAGAGGTGGAAAATCTTGGGAGTCTAGCTTGAAAGACCAAGGAAACATGTGCATCATCTACCTACATGTGTTATTATGCATGATACTCTGGCTCTCGCCAATAATCCTAGTTCAAGTCCAGCCTTTAGGGTGAAAAAAATGATTGGATGAGTGAAAGCTGATCCAAATTACCTTCTGGAGTCAGCTGTCCATCTGTGCGAGGGGCCTCCGTCTGATTGCTTTCTAGCTGGATGCACCAGGGAATGGCACAGTTTGACAATGGGATTTTCTCCAAGAAATGGCTTGCAGGTCTGATTGCAAGTAGAAAGAGCTCCTGGTTAAAACCACGGTGCTGGATGTCATATCTTGCAAAATTATAAAATGCCTTATTTCTTGCTCTTCTGTCACACCACCATATGAACTCGTTCCCTCTACGTGAGTCAGTGGAAACGAGAACGCTCATTTACATTAATGTTCTGGGTTTTTAAGTACCATCAGGCTGGCTGTACTGGCATAGCTCAATCATCATTTGAGATCCACCGTGTCCAGGGCATGTCACATGGCAATTAGAATCATCGAGGAGACCCAAACACAGATGCCCTTTCTCCCCCACTTTTATTATGTTCTAAAAGAGTCTTCCTCCCTCCTCTGTCTCTTCTCAAGCTGCTTTCCAACGGACTCCTACTTTCCAGGTCATTGGAAATACTGGTGTGCTCTTCTCCATCAGGAAACATTAGATTCTGCCTCCTCCTGTCTGAGTCCTCGTCTCCAGATAAAACAGTGATCGCGTCTCGTGATCAGATTGGCAGGCTGCTATCTGACAAGTGACAGCATTTCTTCTCTTCTGAGGCCAAAACGGATTGCCTGAATGCTTTAAGCCTGGACGCACCAGTATTTAAATTTGGTTTTTCTTTGTTGAACAGAGCTCTGTTTTCTCTTTTCTTGCCCGATGGTTAAAGTGAGGTTTCCTACTCAGATAATTCCAAACTCACTAATGGAAGGTAGAAAAAGGCAAATCAGTGAAATGTTAATAGTTGTACAAGACAATACGCTTGGCTCACATGGGTCAACATAAGGTTGGCTTATTCAAAACTACCCTTGGGGCGCCTGGGTGGCTCAGTCGGTTAAGTGTCCGACTTCGGCTCAGGTCACGATCTCACTGTCCGTGAGTTCGAGCCCCACGTCGGGCTCTGTGCTGACTGCTCAGAGCCTGGAGCCTGTTTCAGATTCTGTGTCTCCCTCTCTCTCTGACCCTCCCCCGTTCATGCTCTGTCTCTCTCTGTCTCAAAATAAAAAAATAAACGTTAAAAAAAAATTAAAAACAAAAAAAACTACCCTTAAGAGAAAGTCTTCTAAACCATAATGATTGTATTTTTTTCTTTAATAATATTAGCCAACATGAACCTAATTGGAAGAAGTTTGTTTGGGGAATGGGGGGGGGGGGGGGGGGGTGGAATTTCAAATTAAATAGTAAAGCTTGAGGTAGATAAAACTTTAGTACTTTTAAGCAAAGTCTGTTTGATTATGTAGCATATATTTTGTTACCAATGATGGAAGAATTGAACTAGGGTAAGCTGGAGAGAAGAACAACCGAGAAGAAAGAGACAACAAAAGAATAGTGTGGGATAGGACTTTAAGAATGTTAAGAAGGAGTACACCGCTTACTCTTAGGTTCAGCTATTCGGATTTGGCCAGTTAAACTCTCCAGGGCCGAGCCACATCCCCCACACATGTGGCATGGCATTCTGCCACCACGTGCTACTGTTCTACCATTACTGCATTCATAATAGAGGAAGGGAAAAAGAGACTTTGATAAGGGTGGAGGAAGAAAGGTACGCTTTCAGATCCTGTTTGGAAAGAGATGCAGAACTGGAGGGGGAGGTGCATCTCTGACGACCCGAGCATGGGGCGGGGCCTTAGAGGCTGGCATCCTGGCTTTTCCCCGTTCTAGCTTCGGAGCCTTGGATAAATCCCCTAACCTTTTTGACACTCAGTGTCCTCTTCTGTAAAGGATATCGTCACCTTTCTGGTGATATTTTAGAAGTTATTAAAGTGTAGACCCTACAGCTATGTGTCTAGTATAGTAGCCTCTAGCCACGTGGGGCCATTTAAATTTAAATTAATCCAAATTGAGTAAAATTTACACTTCGTTCCTCCAGCTGCACTAGCCTCATTCCAAGTGCCTGGTAGACACATGTGCCTAGTGGCTGCTGTACCAGACAGCACAGGGACCGTGTTCAGCATCCCAGAGCTCTGCTGGGCGGTGCTGCTCCAGGTGGCCCGCTGCTCCAGAGCTGCACGGCCGGCATTTGAAGCTCAGCTCTGCCACTTAGTAGCTGCCTTCATTGCTCTGTACCTCAGGTCCCTGGTCTTTAACTTGGAAGTGGTTAAAAATAGTAGTGAAAGTAGTGTTGTCAAAATAATATATATGTACAAATCAGTTAAAATCATGCCTGGTACAGGGACGCCTATGTGGCTCCGTGGGTTGGGCATCCAACTTTGGCTCAGGTCATGATCTCATGGTTCATGGGTTCGAGCCCCTCATCAGGCTCTGCTGACAGCTCGGAGCCTGGAGTCTGCCTGGAATTCTGCCCCTCCCCTGCTTGTTCTCTCTCTCTCTCTCTCTCTCTCTCTCTCTCTCATAAATAAATAAACATTTTTTAAAAATGCCTGGTACATAGTAAACATCATATAAGTGACACTATTATTTAAGTACAGTCACCCAAGAAAACGCATGGGAAGTATCTGGCACATAGGAGGGGCTGGCAAATATTTCTTTTTTTTTTTTTAATTTTTATTCATTTTTTAGATGGGGCGTGGGGGGAGGCGGGCATAGAGGATCTGAAGCGGGCTCTGCACTATAACAACAGAAAGCCTGATGTGGGGCTCGAACTTGCAAATTGTGAGTTCGTGACTTGAGCCAAAGTTGGACGCTTAACCAACTGAGCCACCCAGGTGCCCCAATGGGCAAATGTTTCTATCTCAGGTGTACAAACATAGAAGGCAGAGAAGGAAGACACTCTTATTTGAGTACTATGATTTGTTTTTTAGATATATATGACCATTTAACCTCTTAATTTTTAGCTTCATAATAAGAGACTCTTTTTAGTCTCTTTCACCTTTTATCTACTCAATACAGCATGAGACCCAGAATTCAAAATAACAAGAGAGCTGTTTCAAACCTTTTATGTGCCTGAGGGTGGTTCACCCCTTTCTACTTGTAAATTCCTCACTAACTGAATGGATGGGAGTTCTGGTCAGACCCAGACTGCAAACAGGAAGGACTTACTTGCTCAGCACTTGTCTATGGCAGGTAGAACCAATTAAGCATTCTAGACACCAGGCTCTGAATGCAGAGGCTCATTTGTTGGGATTTTCCTCTATTGTCAAAGTAGAAACCACAACTTGGCACATCTCTTTTCCCACCTCTCTTGGTTCTAGAGAGATAGTGCTTCTTACAGATAGAGGACCACAGGCTCATGGACCTCACTGATGCAAAACATAGTGAAATGGGCTCTTCTTGGGATTATTCTAAACAGTAAGCACCTCTCTACAAAAGAAGGAATAAAAGTATCAATCAGATCTGGGCTGGTGCCTTCCGGGGGAAGGAAAGAAATCAAAGACACCAGGGAAGCAAGTCCACCAGCCTAGTTTGGCAAGAGGACTTTACACTTTCAACCTAAGCTTCAATCTCAGAGAGGGCAACAGCCTCACACAGGTCAGCTCCAAGCATGGGTCAAGGTGCAGAGATGGCCAAATAGTCCAGATGGACCTGAAAGTTTGTAAACCATCTAATACTCTACCTCAAGGAATATTTTAATTCTTGTTAACATTAATCAAGCAAATTCTCCCATTTCTTTTTCATGTTGAATTAAAAGACATTTACATAGTCTCTTTCCCCTTCAGGACCACTCTTTCAGCAAAGGCATTCCAGGCATCAAGGCACAATGACTTCTTGACATTGACTCACACTGACCAATACATGGTCATATCAGAATCTCATTCTGTGATTCCATGTAATAATAGACACTGTATTAATAACTAAAAATGTACCAGCAGTAAAGGATCGTCTGGAGGATGTGTTCTTCCTTTTAAAATCCCATTGCACTGAAGAAGAAAAAAATCACAAGAGCCTATTCCTAAAAGAATGATAGGAGGTCACAGTCCAGCTTGCATGTGACACACACACACACACACACACACACCCCTCATGCCTCTCACTGCTAGAAGATGAAATCCAAATCTCTTAGTGAAGAATTAAGAGTGTTTTGAGAAGGAAGACTTAACTGTGTTGAATGCCTCTAACAGGTCAAGTGAAAGAGATGAGGGCTAAAATACGTTCATCGGATTTAGCATCATGGAAGCCACTGATGACCTCAACAAAAGCAGTTTTGGTGGCAAGAAAGATGCATATGGCAGAATGGAGAGGGTCCATGACTGACAAGATATAAAGAAGTGGAGATAGCTCCTAGGACGATAGTCTAAGTGTGGCAATAGTTAAAGAGGGCATAGTGTTTAGGGGAAGAGGAGGGTTTTTACTTGTTTGTTTTACAAGATGAACCTACTGGAAATAATTAGAATTCTTACAATAGTCCATGAAATTATTAGAATTAGTTGCCTGTGGGCGGTGATCAACATGGAAAGAAAGAAAACCAAACTATGAGAAACCAAAGTCATAGGGCTGTGGTATTTGCTTTAGGGACAGAGTCTATCTTCCCAGCAGGGAGGTTAGCCTGAGCTTTGTGTAGAAACCGGGAGAATCCCACCTTCAGGCCCCTGGTGACTCAAACCTGCTATCTGAAGCTGATTCTGTAACCAAGTCCGAGCTTTCCCTGGGCCTTAAAATTCTATTTCCAATGTGAAAAGAATGGTAATGATACTGACTAATCTAATTCTATGGGGAAAACAGATCCTAAAACAGTTCTCCATAAAAGATGCATAGACACGTAACTACAAAAATCAAAGATATCTCTTCATGGCCAGAGATAAGAGCATGCTCATTATTCTGGGATCTTCCGTGTTCTGTTTTGGTTTTTAATTAAATAGTTCTCCTCTGATTTTAAAGAGATACATGCTCCCCACAACAAAAATGGAGTAGAAATCACTCCTATAGAAATCGTTCCTCCACCACCCTAGTTCCATATTTTTAACATTCTAGCACACTGCCTTCAGAAGGAGAGAATGAAATTGGATCGCACTCAATACACAGTTCTTTATCCTTTCTTTGTAGTAGCTTTAATTTAATATAGCCTGAGTGATTTTTGTGTCATTAAATATTATCTTAAAATAATATTTTAATGTTTGTTTACTATTTATTCTTTGAATAGCTCATAATTGATTTGACTTCATCCATAGTTAGGGGCATTTAGATTGTCTCCAGTTTTTACTACTATAAATAATATTGCAATAGGGTCGCCTGGGTGGCTCAGTCAGTTGGATGTCCGACTTCAGCTCAGGTCATGATCTCACAGTCTGTGAGTTCGAGCCCCACGTCAGGCTCTGTGCTGACAGCTCAGAGCCGGGAGCCTGCTTCGGATTCTGTGTCTCCCTCTCTCTCTGCCCCTCCCCTGCTCATGCTCCGTCTCTCTGTCTCAAAAATAAATAAAAACATTACAAAAATTTTAAATAATATTACAATAGATGCCCTTGAAAAAAATTGCACCTGATTATTTCCACATGATCAATTTACTTTCCAAAACATTTAAGACAGATTGCACTCCCATCACCAGTGAATGGAAGTATTGTTTCTTTGACCACCACCCACCACCCCACCACCATCAGCAATGAGTGGTTCTTTTAACCTTTGCCATGTTAATAAGTGAAAATGACTCCTTTTTTGGCATTTATTTGAATACTAGTGATAACGGACATGTCTCATATTATTGAACATTGATATTTGCATTAACGGTTGCTCTTTACTGGGCTCTACGAGGAATACATTTAAACTAAAGAACTTGAAGAATGGAAAATTTTTTAACTCAACAGGTTGGAAGTAAGCACTTTTCAGTTGTATAGCTTGTAGGTTGGAAATTCATTTTATATTTTTAATGTTTATTTATTTAAAGGAAAGAAAGAGTGCGTGTGCACACATGTGTTCACACACACACACACACACGTACACGAGCACACACAAGCAGGAGAAGAGCAAAGAGAGAGAATCCCAAGCAAGCTCTGCTGGCAGCATGGAACCAGAGGTGGGGCTCAAACTCAGGAACTATCAGATCATGACCTAAGCCTAAATCAAGAGTCAGCAGCTTAACCGACTGAGCCACCCAGGCACCCCTGGAAATTCATTTTAAACTCCCATAATGAAACCTGGTATTTTTCTGTGATTTCGTGCTGTTGACATTGAAAGATGCACTCAGAGCTTTCAGATTTCTTGAGGAAATGACAGATAATAGGAAAGGAATCTGCCACAAAGAATTCTCTGGGCTGTGGATCCAGAATGTACCCTGAGGGCCTGCAGACTAACCAACCCTGCATTCAGACTAACCAACCCTGCATGCAGGTGTCATTCTCAAAAGAGACTCAGAACTTACAAATCAATAGTGCACCCATAGGACAAAGCACGTCTCCATTTTTCAACAACATGCTAAATTCCCAGGCTATTAAAGTCTTGACTATTTTCCTCCCAGATAGAAAACAAAACAAAACAAAAAAAGCAATGAAGCAAACTGAATGGAACATCTACATCAAAAAGTACAACTCTAACCTTAACTAGATTTTAATATTTTAATACCGTATAGTTTTCATCCAGTCTTCTCTTGATTTAATGAATATAAGAGAATCAAAAATAGATAGCGATAACTTATTTATAATCAGACATACTTATTTTTAGATGATTTAGGTTCCCAAAGGGATTTGTGAAGGCATTCAACAAAAATAATTTTTTCATTTGTAAAATCTGAGACTTGGACCAGTTGATTTCTAAATTTTGTGTTCTGTGATTTTATGCACAAAGAGTAATTAACAAAGAAAGTCATCTCATATTCCAATAGATAATCGCAAGATAGCAAGGGTTGTTACAAACTGCTATTGTAAACTATATCTTTTATAAAGAAATACTTTGTTCCCAACAGTCTTTTAAGCACTGTGGAGGAATTTTATTCTACAAATATTTATTGATTACCTGCTTTGTGCCAGTCCCCGCTGTGGTCCTTAGGTATTCAGCAAAAAAACAAGATGGACAAAATCCTTACCTTCAAGGAGTTTACAGTCTAGAGGGAGAATACACACAATGAAACCATAAACAAATAAATATCCAATAGGGATAAATTACTCAAAAGTAAATAAATAAATAAGTAGATAAACGGATAGATGGATATATAGATAGAAGAACATGAGGGAAAGAGTACAAAGACCAGGCCATTGTTTTTTTTTTTATTATTTCCAGATCATTTTTTTAATCTATTTGATTCATACATTACAGCAAAGTATAAAATAAAAAATCTTTCTCTTTTAATCCCCCCTTCCTAATTCAGTTTGTTTTTTTGGTTTTTGTTGTTGTTGTTATTGTTGTTTTTAATTTAAATCCAAGTTAGTTAACAAATAGTGTAATAATGATTTCAGGAATAGAATTTAGTGATTCATCACTTACATATAACACCCAGTGCTCATCCCAACAAGGGCCCTTCTTCATGCCCGTCACCCATTTAGCCCATCCCCCACTCAACACCCCTCCAGCACTTTGTTCTCTGTATATAAGTCTCTTATGGTTTGTCTCAAGATATGGCTACTTTCAACTCAAGTAGTTCAGCAGGGCCTCTCCTGCAGAGTGACATTCCAGCTGAGACCAGAATCATGAGAAGGATAGAGCCATGCAAAGACTTGGAGCAAGGGATCCCAGGTAGGGGAAACAAGTGCAACCCTTGAAATAACAGGCATATTTCCTGTGTTTCAAAAACAGAAAGCAGGACAGCATGGCTGCACCAAGAAAGAGGCTGGCAGGAGATGTATTCAGGGGTGAAAGAGACACCAGACAGCATAGGGCTCTGTAGACCATTGTAAGGAGTTTGTATTTCATTTCCTTTCCAAAAAAATAGAGGGTTTTAAGGATATTCTAGCCCTCAAGTGTGTAACAATCTGTGCAAGGCAATTGAAAAATACATGCTGACTTGGGGGGTCCGTAGGAAATCCGAGAAGAGGAGGCCCAAGTGGTTAACACACATTTAATGGCAGATGGAGTATGAGCTGAGTTTCAAAAGAACATGAAAAGGTGGATGGCTGCAGGGGAAAGGTCAGAAAAGCAGCAAATAGAAAGGCTAAGAAGTAAAATCACTATAATCAGTGGGGAGACATACTGTTACGATAGATGGTCACTTCATTGGCAGGCTTATCTTTCTGGCCAAATCGGGAGCTCCTGGAGGAACGGGGCCATCTTCTTCCTCCTTCTGTCCCTGCATCTTGCACACATGGTGCCCGACATTTACTAGGTGCTCTGAACCCATTAAAGCAGATGGTGTGTATTGAGAGCAGTACAAAGAGAAGAGTGGAGCTGGGTGTGAGGAGTCAGTCTTTGTTAAGAGCTAGAAGTTCACAGAGCATGTAAAGTGACCTACATCAATTAAAATGAAGATTCTGTCCACTTGTCTGTTTATAGCTGTATCGCATGTAAATGGCCATTATCAAAACTTGAAGAGTCCACTTGAAATTACCTGACTTAAAATGCAGACTCTTTAGAGTAGTAGAAATTTCCTTTGGGGGAGAGGAAGGAATCTCAAAGAGACGGGTGAATGGCTTCCAGGATAACTGAATCCACAGTACAAAAAAGAGTCCTGGGTATCAGTTAAGACACAGTGAATAGAAAAACAAAACTGTTTCGTATATTAGCTGTTTCATATATTCATATAACACCCAAGGGCACGAAGTCAGTTATCCAATTATTGATTTGTGTTTAGCCTCTCCGTGGAGAGTAGATGTAGGGATGTACCTACTGAAGGATTTTCCTGAGTAATGCTGGGGATGCCAGCTGGTTAATCATGTGAATAATAGCATTTGGAAGACTCCTACAAGAGCCGTGCTTCTCCAAACTGGCATGACGAAATGCCCACTGAGGCCAAGTCACCAGGAAGAGTTTTGAGATACATCAAACACCTTTGTCCATTCCCTTAGCTCCTAAGAAAGAGCTTTTCTTTTTGGCCATATCTAAGTTCATTGTAGGTTGTTAAGTACATTTAAAGAACATATTGAAACCCATCAACCCAGTCAATACAATAATTTAGGGAGGGCACTGGTTCTCATATTTTAGATAATGTCAGATGAAATAATATGAACCACTAGTGCTCACTATGTATTACAATTATATATTTTCCCTACTTATCCCTAGTATTCATTCCTGTTTTTTTCCATTTTATTTTATTATTATTTTTTATTATTTTTTTCAATTTTTTATTTTTATTTTCTTAATATTTATTGTCAAGTTAGCTAACATATAACATACACCGTGCATTCTCGGTTTCAGGGGGAGATTCCCATGATTCATCACCTACATACAATGCCCAGTGCTCATCCCAAGAAGTGCCCTCCTTAATGCCCTTCACCCATTTTCCCCTCCCCCCCACAACCAAGAAAAATATATTTTAAAGGAACATTACCACATAGGACATTACCACAAATGCTTTTTTTTCCTTTGGGGATCATCCCAAGCCTGACATGAGAGTGATATCATTCAAAGAAAATCGAGGCAGCTCCATTCACTTTCTTAAATATGGAGCAGTAGGGAGGGCCCCAGGGTGGAGGAAAGGAGACCCATATTATCCCATTACCTTGAGTGTGGCCTTGGATAAGTCATTCCAGTGCTCAGGCCCGGGATCCATCTATCTGAAAGTAGCTGAATGAATTACTCTGCTAAGGGTATTCTTTCAGAACAATGGGCAAATGTAGTTTCGGTTAAGTTTTTGTTGTAATTAGGGACCGAACTTTGGAGAGAGGGTATGAAGAAAAGCTGAGCCAAGTGTTTCCAGAAAAAGAGAGAGGTGGAAGTTTGCCATAGAGTGTAGGACTATGAAGAGATATGTCCTTAAAGAGTATGAAAAGGCATTCAGGCTGAAGAATAACTCCTTCAAAGATGCCCACAACCTAATCTCTAAAACCTGTCACTAAGTTCCTTTACATGATAAAGGGGAAACTTGTGGGTGATTAAATTAAGGGTCTTGAGATGGGGATATTAATCCTGGATTAAATCAATGGGCTGATGCAATCACAGGAGTCCTTACAAGAGGGAGTCTGGAGGACAGAGAGGAGAGAAGGCGCCATGCTGCTGACTTTAAAGACGGATCCTGGGACCCCAGTTCCTGATATTCTGTGTCTTGTAGTAATTTATGGCCACAACAGCTACCGTTCAGTTCAGCACATAGTAGAAACTCATTAAATACTTTTAGCAATGATTAATTTAATGCAATTTCTTAAATCTTTTCTACTGGCATGGGAAAATGAACTAATTTTCTTGTGTAATTTTTCCCTTCTGAAAGAAGTGTTCCCCCAAGAAAATCTGGTTAGTACAGAGTTTTTCATTTCCTCTGGTTTTGCTCATGTTGCCATATGCACAATGAATAACACAAGACACTGCACAGAGACTGAGACCCTGGACCTACTCTTTCCTAGAGGAAAGAGTAGAAGGGTGACATCAGGCTGTGATATCCTCCCTGACTGGGTTGTTGGAGGAGAAACGTGGTATCTCAGTGCTGAATAATCAGATCTCTGAACAAGCTTCTCCTCAATTCTCCTGCTTAGTAGATGCCAGGCATTCCCTTGAGACTATTTTCACAACAGTTGCTGCCAAATACATACACAGATAATATTCTCAACCCTGAAGGGTTGACAAATAGAGAAGCAGAATGGGAAACGTTTTTAAACAGAAATGTTGTCCCAGACCAGGCAAAGATCAAATATTCTCATAAGGTTAAATATATATATATATACGTATACATATATATTTTTTAACATACATATGTATGTGTGTATATCCACTCATATATGTATTTGTTTATTTCTAGCAAATAAGGTTAGAATGAGTTCTCATTGTTTTGTTGTGCTTGGTGTCAGAAGCAGATGAATTTTGGATTCATACTGGTATTCAAAGGAAATGAATATTCATACCTCTACAGCATTAATCGTGCAAGTACAGGAATGAATATCAGAGTCTTTTTAAGTTTATATATCAAATGCCCAGACTTCTGCCCATTCCGGAAAAGCAGCCTCAAAAAAAAATCATAATACAATTGTTTTGCCTAGTACATAGAAGGGGTTCGGTAAGATAAGTTACGTGATTGTCACAGCTTTTCATATCCTCCTTCATAAGAGAAGTATGCAACCTCATGCATACTTACCTGTCTTCAATGAAAGAAATATACATCCTACCCCTCTAACTTTGAGCTTGGCCATTTGCTTCACCTTAATCAATGGAAACCTGTTGAATTCCAGTCCCAACCAGAAGCAGAAGAGGCATTGCATGTTTCCACCAGTTGCCTGTTCTTAGCCTGTGCCACAAGAGAACAGCATATGTCAGGTAGGGATTGTTCCTTAGCCTGACTCTCAGAATGAGAAGACATGTGGGGACTCACAGTCCACCCTGGGGAGAAAACCTGAAGCCAATGCACAGCCTGGAGTAGAGTCATAGCAAGAGATAAATGTCATTGTTGTAACATATTGAAATTTGATATTGTTTGTTACTGCAGCAAAAGCTGATTAATGCACTCAATAACATTTTAGAAACAGAAAAAGAAACAACAAGCTGAATTGGAACAACCTCTTTTGCTTAGCTACTCAATTGTCAGAGATCCAAACTCTCCTTTAAAAGCATTCCAAGCAAAACAAAGCCAGCTGTGCCTGAGTTTCTGCATGTAATGTAAATGGGGTAGCACATTGTTAAGTAATATGGGAAGTGATCAAAAATACTTAAAGTGGGTTCCATCAATCAAACATTTAGAAAATATATAACTGGGAAAATTAGCAGTCTCAAAGTCAGGAATCCTGGTTTTGAAGTCAAGGATACCTCTGAGTCAATTTGTCAGGCACCAGTATTGCATGATTTAGGACACCCATGTGCATACACACACACACAGAGCTAGACTGATCAAAAACATCTTCCTTACTGCCTTGTCATGGTCCCAAAATGTCAACAATGATAAACTGCAGCCTGCCCAAGAAGTATAAATCAAAATGTGATTGATCTAGAAGCTGTACTATGTGAGACACTACTGCTCACTGAAGAAATTGAGGATGTTCAGTCTGGGGAAGATAAAACTCCAAGAGTTATGTTAGTTGCCTTCAAAAACATGAAGCCTGTTCCTGTAAGGAGATTAAGCCTAATCTGCATAGATACAGGGAGCAAAACTGAGGATAACAGGAGAAAATTACCAGGACACAGATCTCAATTCCATTCACTAGGATGTTCTTTTAGAATGGGGCAGACCCTGGGACTCAGACACGTCTGTATCTTGCCACCCAGAATCAAGTTACAGTGACTGACAGGCAAGCCCATCCACAGTCAGGGTGCAAACACAGAGCCGTATCTGGCAAGCATGGAAAGAATAGAAGAGCAACAGAAGCAAGTACCTCAGCAGAAAATCCGCCATCAGAGACTGGCTGAGCGAACCGCAATGAGCAACAGGCATAGAGGTCAGAAGTGGAGCATGTTTTCAGGGATACGGTGATGACTGTAAATGAACCCACCATGTCCTAGGCCCCTCACAGCGTATGTACATCTTGGGGAGAAAAGTCAAGGGCGTAAAAGAATGAGTAGCACCCAGAGCCCCAAGCAAATCTGCTAAGAAGCCCATTTCGATAATGAAACATAAGAAAGGAGGAAGCCATTCTCTGCAAGCACGAGAAAGAGAAGCACGAGAAGAGAAGAACAAATCCCTTGGAGGAAAAATATCAGGGCACAGTCTGCAGCCAGAAGATACCCAAGGAAGTTTCAGCAGAGAAAAGCCCTGGGTGAGGACTGGGCAGCAGGCCAAGGGTCTTCTGAGAACTGCCTAGGGAGGTGGAGGCAGTGAGAGGGCGTGTCAGCAATAAGGGACAAAAAGACCTGGTCAGGGAGCAGGGTGATGCGAGCTAGTGCTCCCATGGCACCCACAGTGTGCCAGGCACTGTGCTAAAAGCTTCACACATATTAACTCCTTTGCCCCTCACCACAACCCTGTGAGCTAGGTACCGTTATGATCCCATTTTATAGATGGCAAAACTGAAGCACAGAAAGGCTTCATTCAAGGTCACTTAGCTAGTAAGGGCAGAGCCAGAATTTGAACCCAGAGAACTCTACTACTGAATTATGTTCTATTTTATTTTATTTTATTTTATTTTATTTTATTTTTAAGAGAGAGAGCATGTGAGCAGAGGAGAGGAGCAGAGGGAGAGAGAGAGTGAAAGAATCTTAAGCAGCCTCCATGCTCAGCTCAAAGTCCCATGCAGGGCTCAATCCCATAACCCTGAGATCATGACCTAAGCCAAAATCAAAAGTCAGATGCTCAACTTACTGAGCCACCCGGGTGCCCCCTGAATTATGTTCTTAACCAGGCACCAGAAGCTCAGCCCAGAGGAGGAGAAACAGCAGACTGGTGAGGAGGAGGGTTAGTGCAGGACCCCACGATATGGGACAGGGGAGGGCCTCAGAAGGCTCCTCGAGATCCTGAAGTCACCAGGTAGGGTTCATCAAACCAGGCACCTTTTACTCTAACTGAAACCTCATTTTGCCAGGGGACATTGATTAGAAGAATTCTATAGCAGTCACAACTGTCCAACTCCATGAAGGGGCTGCTTCGATCAGCCCATGTTTCCCACTGCTCCAGATGTTCGAGCAAAGGCTGGACAACTGTTTCTAGGGGACGCGAGGGAGGGATTGTTGTAATCCCTCGGTGTTTTTGCAAAATCAAGCTAGAATGATTTTTGGCCATTTACTGTTTTGTTAGTCTTCATTTCCTTCCTCTCCTCACCTCCGAAGGCAAGCTCCAACCTAATTCGATAATCCTACCTCTTCAGTGAACTTCTGAGCCATGATTGTTTTCATCCTGACACAAACCTGCTTTTACCATCATTATTCTTGGAGTCCACTGAACCCTCAGCCACGCTGGCAAACACCACAATGAGGACTCTCTCCTCCCAGAGGCCCTGTAAGCCTTTCTTAGTTATAGCTGTGAAGTATTTTGAGAAACTTGAATTAAAGTGCTAGAGAAAGCACAACACACATTTATTGCTCATCTTGGAAAGACAACAGCAATGAGCTTCCAAAACTATCTTTGATTAACATAATCTAAGGGTAATGAATATGGATATTGTCAATAGTCACTTCGAAGCATGTTTTCTCGTACATTTTGTTCTCTCCAGTAAATTTCCAACCAAGAAAGAAAATGCCCCCAAGTTCCTGTTTGCATCAACAAAGCAAACACTCAGAGGAATTACGCAGAGGGAATAGAGCCAGGAAGGAATGCTCACCACCCTCAACCTTTGTTCCAGTTTGTTCTCTATGTTTTCACCACGCTTCTAATTATCTATCAAATAAAAGCCCTCATCTCCCTAACAAGCCTGGTTATTTCTCTGTGTCCTTGTGACAGTTTTTGAGGAAGGCTGATCAGAACTAGTGTCCCAGAGGGTGTCTCTAGACCGCACAGCATCCGTAGTCACTGCTTGCAGAAGACAGATGCCAAAAAGCCCAGCTTCCTGCCCAAAAAGAGAAATAGAAAGTACCTGTCAGACTTGTGGCCCCATGTGGGAAATGACAATGTATTTCATGGTCCTCCAGAGAGACAGAACCAAGAGGGCATATACAGATACATACGAGGGGATTTATGATGGGAATTGGGTCCCATGTTACAGAGGCCAAGAAGACCCAGAACCTGCTATCTTCAAGCTGGAGACCCAGAACGGCCGGTGGTATGATTCAGTCTGAGTCTGAAGGCCTGAGAATCAAGGTGGAGGGGCCAGTGGTAGAGAGCCCAGTCTGCATCCAGAAGCTCAAGAACCAGGAGCACCAATGTCCAAGAACAGAAGATGGATGTCAGCTCTAGCAAAGACTGTGAATTTGCCCTTCCTCTGCCTCTCTGTTCTATTCCGGCCCTCAACGGATCAGAAGATGCCCACCCACACCAGGAGAGAGGATCTTCTTCACTCAGTCTACAGATTCAAATGCTAATCTCTTCCAGAAACACCCTCACGGACACAGCCAGAAATCATGTTTCACCAGCTATCTGGGCATCCCTTTGCCCAGTCAAGTTGACACAAACTTAATCATCACAGGAACTATCTGGTTTTCCACACCTAAAGCTTTAGTCTTCCCTGGTGCCATAGGGCAGTGGACCCGACTGTGCCTTGCTAGAACGATCTGGGGAGCCTTAAAGAATCCCTATACCTAGGCCCCACCTCAGACAGATTAAACTGGAATTTCTGGGGTAGAAGCCAGGCAGCAGTGTTTCTGGAAGAACCCTGGACAATTCCAGCACGCAGCCAAGATGGAGAACCACTGCAAAGGGATCAGGAGATCAGAAAACCCTTTTACCCTCCCTCAAAAAGCCGACATTAAGGCCACCTGCATTTAACCACTGGCCTTCCCTGCCATGGGGCCACTCTCCTCATTTCTAACACGAGTGACCTAGGAGGCTCTCCCTGGCCTTCCTGACAGTTTGTCCCCACACCTCCGTGTCCCCTGTCCTCGTGCACAGGTCCTGACACAGGCTGCTGTGGAACTGCACTGGTGATGGTTCTCTGTTTGCTTGTCTGTCTCCTCAGCAGCAGGGCCACACCTCCCGCACCTTTTTACTCCATCCTGAAGCTAACTTATCATCAGGATGTGATTGTTCAGTTAACTGCACAGCAGCTATAATGAGCTTTTAAAAACATAAGTATCGGGGTTCCTGGGTGGCTCAGTCGGTTAAGCGTCCAACTTCAGCTCAGGTCACGATCTGGCAGTTCATGAGTTCGAGCCCCATGTGGGGCTCTGTGCTGACAGCTCAGAGCCTGGAGCTTGCTTTGGAGTCTGTGTCCCCCTCTCTCTCTGCCCCCTCCCCTGCTCGCACGCTGTCTCTCTCCCAAAAATAAATAAAACATTAAAAAAAATAAAAACATAAATATTATCATATCACTCACCTGAATAAAACCCTCTGGTGACTTCTCACTGTGCTTACCTCAAACCCCAGCCCTCTTTTGGCTTGCAAGCCCTGTGCAGGCTGATCCTGCCCACCTCAGGCAGGAGGAAGGGGAGTAAGGATGTGAACTCTGCAAGCAAGCACCACAGGGCTAAGTGCGGTGCCATGGGCTCCTCCACTCTGGAGAAGTTACTGGACCTCTCCCGACCTCCTCTCCAAAGGCAGATTTGTTGTGAGGATTAAATTAGCTGGCACACGGTCTAACAGGGCACTAGAATCCTCCTCACCCTGTCCCAGACTTCGTCCCAGGAATGAGCCACAACTGCTCTCCCCCTGGGAGCGCTGACACCTGGCCCGACTGGTTCCCCGTCGTCACTCAGGAACCAGGAACCAATGTCATGGCTGCACAGACTCTCTGTCACCCCTTCGGCAGCCCATTTCATATCCTTCATGACCCATGTTAGTTTGCTGAGCTGCTATATAACAAAGCACCACAAATGAGGTGTCTATTGTTTATTTATTTTTGAGAGAGAGAGAGAGACAGACAGACGGAACATGAGCAGGGGAGGGGCAGAAAGAGAGAGAGAGAGAGAGAAACGGAATCTGACGCAGGCTCCAGGCTTCACACTGTCACCACAGAGCCCAACACGGGGCTCCAACTCACAAATCACAAGATCGTGACCTGAGCCACAGTGGGACGCTTAACCAACTGAGCCACCCAGGCACCCCCAAACTAGGTGTCTTGAAAATAGAAACATATTGACTCCCAGTTCTGGAGGCTGGAAGTCTGCGATAAAGGTGCAGCAAGGTTGGTTCCTTCCTTGAGGAAGATGCACATTCCGTGGCTTTCTCCCAGCTTCTTGTGGTTTGCCAGCAAATCCTTGGTGTTTCTTTGCTTTTTTTAGATGCATCGCTCTGACCTCTGCTTTCATCTTCACACCTCATTCTCTCTGTGTCCAAATTTCCTCTTCCTACAAGGACACCAGTCATAGTAGATTAAGTGCCCACCCTATTCCAGATGACCTCATCTTAACTGACCACATCTATAACAACTATTTCCAAATAAGGGCACATTCTGAGACACTGGGGGTTAAGACTTCAACATACAAATTTGGGGGAACACAATTCAGCACACAGCATATCTATTCCTCTTCCCTCCCTGGAATGACCTGGTTTTATTTGTCATCCTGTATGTTGTATTATATTCTTTCTTCACTGAACATTACTGTTTGTGTTGTCCAATTTTTCTGCAATAGAATAATAAGAAAAACAATAAAAGATAGGCTTTTCAGATAAGAAGAAAAACAAAGCTTATTCCTTGCATTGTGATTTGGGTGTTCACCTCCTCCCATGCTAGACTTAAAGGTCCATGGGAGCAGGAACCATGTCTTTGCACCCCCAAGCCTAAGACCATGCATGGCACATAACAGATGCTTGGTACATGCTGAGTTGAAATTAAATAGATATGTACATTAAGTTCCCACAAGAGCTCAAGTGAAGCAATTGTCCTTGCAGTCTTGCTGGGATATATGTGACATGTTTTCTCACGAATCTGGAAATCTTTAAAAAAAAAAAACAAAAAACGCTGACACTTCAGGCTCTGAAATGACTCTGCCGTATACAATGGCACTCTCCAACTATAGTGATATTTAAGATATGATCAAGAATTAAAACACAGCATGAAGCAACATTGTCAAATCTAGGAGGAAATTAAACCATTAGATCTATCATCACCCAACCCCTGTGAACCAAACTGCCACATTTCCCCCGATTCTTCTAATTAAGGTTGTGTTTGCAAAGCCTTTAGAAGCAGACAAGTGTTACATTAAGTGCTAAGCAGTATTAATCATACTGGTAGATTACATGGGCTGGTACTTCTCGTAAATGTAAATGTCCTAGGCTTGTCAGCACAGTTCTTGGAAGCAATGTTCACATGTACTCTAGAAGTTTTTTATAGAATTGTAAAAAGCTCCTGGCTTCGTAGTTTCTTATCATCTTGATATTCTCCACTTTGTCAAAACTTTGGAAACTGTCTAATATAGTAGTCCCCAGTTCTATCAGGCCCAGCGCCTCTTTTCTGTATTGAAGATTTATTATACCTCTCTTTAATATCCTGAAGCAAAATGCATGAAAAACCTGCCTATATATAACATATTTCAGTATGTAAACACTCCAGCAAGCACACATGGGGCTGTCAGATGCTCTCACTATATTGAGAATCACTGTCCGTGTGCCAATTCCAAATGGTAGGTGTGCATGTGAGATGCAGTACCATGGGTGGTGCTAGAAGGTGGCCTTGAGTTTCAGAAGCAGTGAAGAACTCCTTTTTGGTTCCAAACTAAAGAATTTACAATCATCCTTCAATTTACTCTATAGTTGCATTCCTGGAAAAGTCAACGTACTTGTATTTTAAAACCATCCCTGAAAACCCCCACATGTTTATATATAAAAAAGAGAATTAAGTTTGGGGCACCTGGATGCCTCAGTCAGTTGAGCATCTGACTTCAGCTCAGGTCACGATCGCCCGCTTCTTGAGTTCTGGCCCCACATTGCACTCACGCTGAGGTCAGTGCAGAGTCTGCTTCAATCATCGGTCCCCCGCTCTCTGCCCCTCCCCCGCTTGCACTCTCAAAAAATAAATAAAACATTTTTTAAAACTAGGTTTTAGGTTTAGATCATCATAACCAGAATTTTCACCTACAGGAATGTCTGTGCGATCACTGAAAATTGGATGACACCATCCCACCCAGTTAACATCTCTGGGGCTCACCCACCAAATGCAGGGCACACCTCCCCGTTTCTCAATCTCTGAGAGCAAAACAATTGCTCAAAACCTTCTCATTTCATTTGAGAACAAAGTTCCAAAAGAACTCCATGGGTGGGACTGTCTCTCTTAAGAGTCAAAAATCTAATTTTACATCTTCATATTTTTTTAAAAAAAGAGGATATTGTGTCCCCAAAGAATATGCCCCAAATCACAGACCACGCCTTGGCAGAGTCAGGTAAGAAGCACTTAAGAATTTGGACAAGTGGGCATTTTCCATGTGGCAGGTATTATCTTATGCTCTGTTTAGATGCTAATCTAATCTTCATATCAACACTAGGCAGGAGGCTCTATTATCCCCATGATACAGGTGAAACTGAAGCACAGAGAAATGAGATAACTTATCCACGGTCCTACAGCAATAAGTAGCAGAGCCCTGACTCAGACCATCTTCTTCAGAATGACTTGGGGACACAGTGCAAATAACAGATTGTTATTTAGGACTGGAGGAGACACAAAGGGGGAAATGCACCCCTTCTGCATTATGAGAACACAAGATAGACCAGTTCGACCAGTTCAGTATACTGACCTCCAACCATGCCTCCAAATAAAAATTTGTTCCTGCTTGGTCTCATCTTCTTCTTTCTTGTGTTTTTCCTGCAGACATTCATGCCCAGGAGAAGACTGCTTTGGGTCCCTCTGGACCTTTCCTAAAAAGAAGATCCCCATTCACTAGATGAGTTCCAGAAGCATCCACTAAGGCTTCCATAGCTCGCTTCCATCAGTTGACCTTCACTGTAACCCCTCTCACACAGGATGAGTGGCTTCCTTGCCTCCCTGGACCCCCGGCGGGTGCAGTGGGGGGCGGCCTGGTATGCCATGCACTCCAGGATCCTGCGCACCAAACCAGTGGAGTCGATGCTGGAGGGAACTGGGGCCACCACAACCCATGGCACCAAGCTAGCCAAGGTGCTCACCACCATGGACCTCATCTCACTTGGCGTTGGCAGCTGCGTGGGCACAGGGATGTACGTGGTGTCTGGTCTGGTGGCCAAGGAAATGGCAGGACCTGGTGTCATTGTGTCCTTCATCATTGCAGCTGTTGCGTCCATATTATCAGGTAAGTGCCTCAGTACAGTGAAAGGCCTATGGAAAGTGCACTTGCCAGTCTGTTACCGCTCATCCCGCTCTTCTAGAATATTGAATGGTGAGATGTAAGAAGTGTCACCAAAGAGGCCATTGGGCTCCTTTTTTGCCTGGACTTCCAGGGAGTTCAAGGCTCAATTACAGTAGCTTCCTTTTTCTTTGGTTTTTCTATACAACTAATTATTCTGGTGCCCGGCTTCCTCCCAATTTCTCTTTCCCTGTCATGTCCTAATGGCTCCGTTTTTATTATAACTCTCCCTTTCAATGGAGGATAGGTCAATCCCTTGGTGGAGATGTGGATATAGCTAGGATTATAAATAATACATAAAGGATAGGCAGAGTAGCAAAATGACAAGTCACTAAATCTGATGTGATTGGGATTTGATGAGCTAAAAACTGGCATTGTGACACCCAAGCAGGAGGAAAGCAAGCTAGGAAATGTAAAGCCATCGTGAGAGTGAGAATCACAACGCACCATCTGCCACAAGCACTTCAACAGATTGTATTCTACAGAGGTGGTTCAACGAGCATTATCTCTTTCCTTGAGAAAGAATCATAGAACTCATTTTTTTTTTAAATAAGGTGCCACGACTTACGTATTGATAATTTGTGAAATGGCTCTTCTATTTTCCTTTCCCTCTTCCCTCCTTGTCTCTTGAGCTATGGTCCACAGTATCTTGCCAGGAATGGGTAAACAGGTAACTTGAAAAAGAAGGAAACAACACTTCCTGCTTCCTGATCATAATATTGTGCAAGCCTGAGGCTTTGCTGGGGTTTTGGTGGTGAATCAGGTGGGTCAACTCACATCCTGGCAGGGAATGCATGGTCTCTTCCAAAGCTTCAGAAGCAAGAATGCTGGGGTATATCAGGATTTCTGTGTACAAATGCACATCTTCACAAGAAAAGTTCTACATTCATATTGTATATCCAGACTGAACAGCCCCCATCCACGGGGTGTGCATGGACCAGGAACACACAACCAGAAAGTGTGCCAGTTTATATTTGATATCTTTTTAACTTAATGGCAGAAATGTTTCCAGACTGATTTTATTTATCTCCCATCATGGCTTACTTTCCTGTTGGTGTTACAATTATCCCTTTTCCTGAAGTTATTCTCTAATATGCATGAATAGCCTAATAATTTCCTTCAGAAAAGAGAACTTTTTTTCTTAGAGATGAAAATAAATCATTCCCATGGATGAATTTTGTGGATACCTCAAATGCTATTAACCTGATTGTGATCATTTTCAAACTTATTTGGCAAAGAAATTATTTGGAGGAAGGTGCCAGATTCTTATTCACCATAAATCTAGAGACCTAGAAGTGTTTGCATACAGACCAAAATAGTGATGGTGGGATAAAAGGCAGACATATAAACAGGGCTCCCATCGAAGGCACAGGGCAGGTGGCTAAGAGTCCCGCCTACTTAATGCATACTGCCCTTTCTCCTCTTGACCCGTCCTTTTATGACCCCATCCCCAAACCACAATGATTGCTGCAAGCAAATCACCCACATCTTATCCTTCACAGTGCTACATTACATTTAGAAACCAGCACAAGGTTCAGTTGCATTCTGGGAAACTGCCCCCCTGCCAAGGTGCCCATGATGCTATATAACCCAGACTTTTCTGCTGCTCCTGTGGAGGAGATCCGGCCAGCACTGTGCTGGAGCTAGCTTGCCCCGGCTGCCAAGATCCCTAATTGTGCACACCTCTCCCCACCTTTGCATTTCCGCAAGGTTATGTTGTTAACTTGGAATTGGCTACAGCAGGAGTATTTGCACCACAAAAATTGACAAAGTCTCCAGGTAGAGTTTGTTTGTTTTGGTTGGTTGTTTCACCACCGGCCCGGTCCACTGAAAGCCCTGGAACTGCCCAGTAACTGGTACCTTCACCACTGCACCAGGCACCAAAAGAAAACTCTGTCTCTCCCGCAAGGAGAGACACCCCCCCCTCCCCCTGCCTGGTGCAGTGGTGAAGGTACCAGTTACTGGGCAGTTCCAGGGC